>NC_133782.1:15806488-15864559 GCF_003597395.2 Chelonoidis abingdonii | reverse complement strand
GACAGGAAGTAACCCTAAATCGGATTTTAACTACATCGGAATGATGGTAGTGTGGACAGAAAATCGACCGTTACTGGCCTCCGGGAGGTATCCCACAGAGCACCACTGACCGCTTGGCCGGCAGTCAGAACTCCGATGCACTGGCAGTAAACAGGAAAAAGCTCCGCCGGACTTTGTGAATTCTAAATTTTCCTTCTGGTCACCGTGGAGCTCTGATCAGCACAGGTGACCACGCGAGGGCTCATCAGCACAGGTAACAATGTCAGTCTCCTGAGAATAGAACAAAAAAGAGCACCAGCCTGGAGCCCACGAAGAGAGGGTACGATCTGAGTTGCTACTGGGAGAGGATTCAGTGTCTTACAGAAACTCCGTTCATCAAGACGAAATGAGAAATATTTGAAAGAATTTCAAAGTTATGAATTGCAAAAGGAACAGCAGCAGGGACTCAGTGCAGGCAGAGTAAAAGTTATAGGAGCTCAGACAGGAACATTACGAGTAAACACAGTAGAGCGCAACCGGAAGTCTGGAGCAGGTCACGAACATGCCGCTTCATGATGCTAGGCTGCATGCAAATTGTGGGGCTGCGCACACGTACCTCACCACCCCTTGCCATTGAATATCAGATGCCGTGCGTTGTGATATGCAACCTCGTGGCTGAGGATTCTGCTGAGGGGGAAGATGAGGAAGACGATTGCAGGAGGAGACGTTGCTGAATAGCACCACAGCTCTCATTACCCACCAGCAGGCCAGGAGCTTTTGTGAGCCCAGAATTACCCTCCGCAAGCCACCCAACGCCACTGATCCTCAGGACAGTAGAACCATGGAAGGGAACTCTGGTGATGTGTTACTATTTCTAAATACATTCAAACATGGGTTTAAACAAGCTGTTTCTTAATGATTAATTTGCAAGCAGTGAGTTGTCATTATTCGCAGCAAGTACGCAGTTTACAGGAGAAGTTCGTTAACATGTCTGGGGATGGAGTGAAAATCCTGCACAGAATCTCCATGAATCGGAGTATTGGGGTACTCTAACAAGCCTTTCAGTAGATTCTCGGGGCAGGCGGCCTTATCCGGTCCCCCAGTTGTACGAGATTTCCATGCAGGCATTGCAATCAAGTAAATTCGGAATTCATTGCTTTCACAAGCACAGGCTGCGTAAGGCGCTGGACACTGCTCGCAGTCAAGAAACATAACTGTTCGCTGCATCTTCCGTGTATATTCTCACCCAGTGTTATATCTTCATTGTACCTGGTTGAAAATTCAGGTGATTTTTTCTTGATAGTGCGGGCAACATGCGGATGTTTCCTATCCTGGGCTGCCGCTTTTACTCATACCCTCTGCCCGTTAGCTGATGTGGGGTGAGAGCAGTAGGAGGCTGGCCGCTGGCTTTTTCTGCGTTTGCCACGCGAGCAGGAATCTTTCCACTCCAGCCACGCGGTGGCGGGGGGGAGGAAGGAGGAAGATGAATCATTAGCTTACGTGATATTCAAGCCATGCAGTGGGAGGAGGGGAAGAGCGGGTTTGGGGTCTGCTGGTTCCCTCTAACAGGAAACAATGGGCATCATAGGTCACTGTGGATATAACGCCTGGAGAATCAAACATAAGCCTCACAATGGCCGCATGGAGCTGAAATTCATGAAATGCGCAGGACCTGGACCTGATCTGCAGTGTGCTGCTGAGACACCAGAGACATAGGTGTCAGTATTAAAAAGATGCAAAATGCGACCTTGTAGTGAAATCAGCATGTGGTGCTATGTAAGGTGGATTAGTTTTATCACTGTGAACGACTACAAGCATTGTTCTGAAAATGTATCTTTTTAACATACTTCTCTCCCTGTTTTCCTCCCCCATTGGCAGCTGCACACTTGTCTGTCCTTGCTACCCCATCCGGAAGGCTGCTAAAGATAAGGCGGAGGAGAAAGAGGACTCGAGATGGAAAATGTTTTCAAGAAATCATGGAAGTACCCGCAGTGACAGAGGTCATCAAGAATGTTGGAAGGAAGTGATAGCAAGAATACAGGAAGATGCCAGTGACCGGGAGGATAGGAGAGACGCTCGAATGGAGAGGTGGCGCAGGAAGTCAGAGGGTGGCGGCAGGAAGATCAAGAGTGGCGGCAGGAAGATCAGCGGTGGCGTGATGCAACGCCTAGAGCTGGCTGCGTGATCAAACTGAGATCCTCAGTGCATGGTGGATCTTCAGAACAAGTGGGGTTACAGAGTGCCACTGCAGCCGTTTTGATGGAGTACAGAAATCGATTTAAAGAGCCCTTTAAATCGATTTACAGGGCGGTGTAGTGTGGACGGGTGCAGCGTTAAATCGATTTAACGCTGTTTAAATCGATTTAAAGTTGTAGTATAGACCAGGCCTAAAAAGGACACCGGTTTCTTCCTGCAAATCTGCTTAATTCTGCATGGAAAAAAACCTTTCAGTTAGGTTATGTCACATTGCAGATTCTGCAGTTAGCAACTGTTTCAGCTAAGAGGACTCTGAAAAATGACTTTTGTTCAATTTTTCTAGTTATATTACATTACCAGCACCTAGCCAAAAAGGTAATACATTGCAGCTTGCAAAGAAGTACAGAATGTGTTTATAAAACAGCTATTTTTATTATTCTTATTGCAGTAGTGCCTGGAGCCCCTATATAAAGATCAGAGCCTCATTGTCCTGGGCACTGAGAATTTCTATTGTTTGTAGAAAGATACTTGAAGTGTCCCTACCCCCCAACCACTTTTGGAGAGGAGAGAATTGTAACTTTGTACTGTAAATCAGACCACATTGCCAAAATCCTTATCCAGCACCAGATGAACATGCACTCGTGTCAGCCTTTTGCAACAGGATGGAAAGGAAAAGCACTGCGCTTCTGTCAGGATCACAAATTCAGGGTTAAGTTCACCTAATCTGCACGTGGTATCAGAATTACTCTAAAAGTTAATATGCAGTTTACAGGAACTGCCAAGCAAGCCTGTATAATCAAGGGAGCCATTTAACACATGAAAAGTAAAGAACATTCCACTTGAATAGAGCTGCCTTTCATTTGTGCCAAAGAAATGCACAAAACCTTCTAATAGCTACGCTATAAAGGTTTTTCTTTGGGGCACATTGTAATGAATCTTTGTTCCTTTGATTCTCTTGCAGAGCCCGCTAGCCTTGTACTAATGAGAACGACTAAAGCTATAATTTCCTCTTCTCTAAGTGCTTCATGGGTTCAGCTGACCTTTAGAAAGTGTGTTCTTTTCTCTTGACCATTTTCCTTAATGACAGCTACTTTTTCAGAGCACACTCTGTGGTCCAGGACCTCCTGTTCACAGCAAGGCACCATTTGTACTGAGAGGAGCAAAATACGGAGACAGGCAGCTCAGAAGACCACACAGGCTCTGATGATGCACTGCCTCGACAAGAGAGGTGGTGGCAAGCATACAAGAAAAACATTATTAGTCATGAGTAAAGAGCACACTTGGATTTTTATTTAACTCTGCCACTGATTGCACCGCTCTCTTCATAACTAGAGCAGCAGCAAAGTCCAGTGCTTAGAATCAGGATTCCTAGGTTCTAGTTTTTGCCATTAACTCTGTGTGGTCTTGGGCAAATCGCATGGATCCACACACACTTGCACATCTAATCTGCTGATGCATTTACTTGCAAAAGTGCACAATCTGGACAAAGACAGTTTGTTGGTTATTTACTTAGACAGTTATGTAATTGTGTGCACAACTATGGTCATTGTGCATGCCAATGAGGTACGCAAGCAGGCTTGCCTTTTCATGTACAACCCAAAATCTAGACGTGAACCTTCCTATGCTCAATTTAATCAACTGTACAATTACAATTCCTCCTTCACAGGCATATTAAAAGCCTTAATTAATTAATGCCCACAAAGGATTTGGGGATCCTTGGAAGAAAGCTGTTCTACAAATGCAAAATGGAAAATAGGACTTACCTTTTTCAGGGGGTAGCCGTGTTAGTCTGTAGCAGCAAAAAAAAAAAAAAAAAAAGGAGGCATTGTGGTACCTTAGAGACTAACACATTTATTTGGGCATAAGCTTTCATGGGCTAAAACCCACTTCATCTGATGCATGGAGTGGAACATACAGCAGGGAGGTACAAAAACTAATTTCCCCTTGCTGATACTTACACCTTCTTGTCAACTGTTTGAAATGGGCCACCTTGTTTACATTGGCCTCATTAGCACTACACAAGTGATTTCCACCCCTTCTTGTCAACTGTTGAGAATAGCTCACTTCCACTTTAATTGACTTGGCTCATTAGCACTGACCCTTCACTTGGTAAGGCAACTCCCATCTTTTCATATGCTGTGTATTTATACCTCCCTACTGTATGTTCTACTCCATGCATCTGATGAAGTGGATTTTAGCCCACGAAAGCTTATGCCCAAATAAATTTGTTAGTCTCTAAGGTTCCACAAGGATGTCTTGTTGTTTTTGATGACTTGCATATTCTTTCAAATTCTATAGCGCCTTAAAGGTTAAGCCTGACACTCCGAGGAGGAATTGGGAAAGGTTACGTGTTGACAAAGTCTGAGTGGTAGGGGACAAAATATTCCTGATCCACAGACCCAGCATAAGGAAGAAGCCAGAAGCTATTTAGAGGCCAGCTTCACAAAATTTCAAGTGTCAGAGATGTTTCTACAGGTAAATCATTCCTTATACAGCTTGCAATCCACAGGGGGTATGAGGGTCAGAGTCTAGAGCACCCCACTTAAGGCAGCTGCATGTTAGCTGAGGCTGTTTGTCTTCTGATAGTGAAGTTATTCTGTAAGCCACCAGCTCCTTCTCTCTGCTGCTATTGTATGTATTTCTTCCATTTTATACCTAAGAAATGGCCAAAGGTCTCAAGAGCCCATACCCTTTAGTCTGCTGCTATTGATCCCATGTCATTGTCTTAATTTGACCTCAGTGGTTGAAAGGGTGGCAACTGACTATATATAAATTGTTTATGTATTTATACCTATCTGTTTGTATGTTACTCTCTTGGTTTCATCCTATCCTTTTATCTTAAAACTTCTGCATCCACCTTTCATTTAAATCACACTCTCCTAATTAGGCACATTAAAATAGCATTGTAGACAACCTGGACATTCCCACAAACTCAAGAGTTTTTGTTTGTTTATAAACCACTGCTCTTATTTTCACAGGGGAAAACAAGTTTTTTTTTAATTACCTGGCATTCAAAGGCAGCAGTCAAGTATCAGGGGGTAGCCATGTTAGTCTGTATCAACAAAAACAGCAAGGAGTCTGGGAGCACCTTAAAGACTAACAGATTTGTTTGGGCATAGGACTCCTTGTAAAGACACCAGTGGTTCTCAAACTTTTGCACTGGTGACCCCTTTCACATAGCGAGCCTCTGAGCGTGACACCCCCACCCCCTTATAAGCTAAAAGCACTTTATAGTATAAACTCTGTTCCATTCACTTTTTTTAAACATCATCTTAATAAAGTATTTTACACTATTATAAATGCTGGACGCAAAGCAGGGTTTGGGGTGGAGGCTGACAGCTTGGGACCCTTGTGTAATAGCCTCACAACCCCCTTTGACAACCTCTGAGATAAACTATTTAACAAGATTCTTGATATTTTTTAACTAGTTATTAAGAATAGCAACACAACCTCTTCACCATGGTGTGTGGAAGGTAGATGTCCTAAAACAGCAAAGTGCTTTCTTAAGAGTTTGTTTTGGGGCCTCATGCTGGAATCTCCCACTGACTTGAGAGAACCCAGAACAGAGGGAGCTTCCATTCTTTGAGATATCACTGTTCACTCATCCCAGCATGGAGCCCAGGCACTTTGGATCTGAAGAGGCAATGGAAATGCTGTACTGTAGCAGCAGGGATCTGATGAGCTTTCAGGAAGAAAACAGTTTCCTAACTGAGTGCAAGATGAGACCCTATGCCTTACTGTGACAAATTTATGCATGGGAGATAACAATTAGGGGGAGAGTATACAAACAGAAGATACGAGGAGAAGCATTATGACTGAGAGAGAAGAGTTGGGACTGTGGCGTTTGTTTTGCTCTATGAAAAATTTCTGAAGGGAGAAAGCATAACAAAATATATCTATCAGCAATAGCTCTGTTTCCTTAGTGTTATAAAAGCTATTCAAGGGTACTCTTCTTCATTGCTTTGTTTCACATCAAGGCTAATGCTGCAGACACTTGTCTCTCTTTTTTCAAATTTGAGCTTCCACAACCAGACAATTTAGAGTCTGAAGTGCCTAAATCAAAGACAAAGAATAACTGGCCATTTCTCTGTGCAGATACCAGGTTATGTGGGTAATTATTGTGGATGCATTCTTAATATAGTTTTGTGTCTAAACTATTTATAAATCTGATTCATTGTTTTGTGTACTGAAAATTGACTTCCCCCCCACATGTGTATTGTGGCAGATTATCAAAACATAGCCTTCATTTGCGTGTGCATGATTTTTGTGCATTGTAGCTTTATTTGCAAAACCAGAAGAATATCCCGCAAAGTATAACATTATTTTAGTACATTAGCTTGATGTTTTGTGGCTGTGTTTAAAGTAACTTTTCTGAATACAAACTATAACACAGCTCATAAACAATCAATAAAATCAGAAAAATAAAGGAATGGAAGAACCTGTGAAGTTTTCTTCCTTCTAAAGTTAAAAAGGACAGAGATGATGATAGAAGCGGTCAAGAATATTGAATGTCTCTCAGACTCAGTACTGCATTTCGTATTAGACTAAACAGTGAGGTGAACTAACTCCATCCAGACTGTGTGTGTGTGTGTATTTGTTCGAAGCAGCAGGAGCTAATCTTTTATTTTCAGATGAAAAGTGCAGTTTTGGTGCTGCTTCTAACCTAGAATACCATGTGGCCAGGTGAACTGGTTTTTATTAGAAAATACCAATCTGATCCTGCAAACATTCACACATGTGCATAACTTAATGTGACGTCAGTGGATTCCTCAAGCACACAAAGTTAACATGCATAAATGTTTGCAGGATCTGGGCCAAAGTCATAGTCTTTCTTTTCCCTTTATAGAAGGCTTTAAATGATCTCTATGGTACTGCAGTAGTTGATTTGATACTTCTGGGAGGTAATTTAACCCCTGGTAGATGCGGGAAAGCAAGAAGCACCTCAAGCTTCTCTGATGTGACATTTCTGGCCACTCATGGGGTAGCGCTAGTAGATTCTGGAGGGTATTGCATATACCCTGCTCTCCATCTAGAGGCAGGTTGCTGAACTGGGGAACGTATGAAGATGTTGGGAGCCCTGGGAGGATGTGCTGGCCTGAGAAACACTATTGGATTTGTAGTGAAAAGTTGGTTTCTAGGAAGGTCTTTTTGACTATCCATATTCTACGCAGACATCTATGGATCCCTCTCTTGTAGTGTTGATTCAGCAAAACTTCCATTAACTTCAATGGGTATAGGACTGGGTATGAAATTCTGGGGAGTCTTCCCTGAATCAGGCAGCAGGCTTGGGTCCAGGGTTAATAGGGTAGGAGTTATGGGATAAGCACCATTCTATCCTTTGATCTGTTCATCTTGAATATATTTAGTACAAGACTCCACCTTCCAGCCTAGAAATTAATGAGTTTTACTACTGACTTCTGGGGGAGTTGGATCAAGCACCAGGACTATGGTTAGAACAGGCACTGTTCTGATGTCAAATCTGTGTCTTGTATCTGTAACCTGCTGCATGCCTGTTTTTGCAGTGTTTGGATACATTGGTTTTATTTTAATTTATTTAAAAATTTCAGTATAAAAATTGTTGCTGAAAATCGCAATAAAAATTATGATTCTGCTTTCATCAGCCCAGTTTATCAGAACTATTATTTCTGTTTAAGAAACCACTCAATTTCTCCTGCATTGTCCAAACACTTTAGAGGGCATGGTCCTTACCTGGAGAAGTTTGTAATTTTTCTTCTTTAATTGTTTAATAAATCCTGTCTCACTGGGTTTACATGAAAGTATTGCACATTCAAGAGAAGTTCAAATAGCCATGTAATGCCATGACCTATATGGGCTCTAGCACCGATGTTAATACTCTTTGCTTTAGTATTCAAGCAAACCCATTATCTAATGTAAGCGATGAGAGCAAATGCCCTTGAGTTTTGGGAGTGTGTGGATGTGATAGTGGAGTGACTTAAATCCCTGAGTGAAGACATTAATTCCTCAGAACTTGTGTCTGTATCAGTGTTTTTATTTTGTAGGCCAACTAAGTAGCCAATGTTTCCTTCCAGAAGATGACAAGAGATGAGTTTTGAAGGCCAACAAACAAGGTCTGATTTTGACTTATTTCAAAATGTAGAAGTACAGAAAATGTAATTTTGTTTTCCCTAAGCCTCATGTTGGAAATATTGGTCTAGAAAAGAAAATTAGATTTGCCAAAGTTCAAACCTAGTTTAATATCACTAGAGCCAAATAGATTTCCTTTGGAAATGTGTAAAACTGACCATTAATCATGTTGTGCCAATTTACTCTGCAGCGAGAAACAACCTACATAGTTTAATACTAAGTAAAATGACCTCACCCGCCAAGGTATGGGGACTGATAATGAAGAAAGTCTTTTAACCTGTCTTCAGCCACCTAGTTAAGATTTCACACAAGATAACCTGGCAACTGAGACATACTTTTGTGATTCCAATGGCTCACAAACACTCCTGCAGCCACAAAGAGATTATAGTGTGTTGCTGAATTCTTTGATAGCACCATCAGTCCAGATATCCCAAAACACTTTGCAAACATTGATGTGTGCCTCACATTGTCCATGTGAGGTGCAAGGAAAGATAACAATTAACATCTAGGAGGGGGAAGCTGAGTCATATAGGTTAAGTGACTTGGCAATATCATGAAGCAGGTCAGTGGGAGATTCAGGAATTAGAACCCAGTTCTGCTGACTTCCAGTCCAATGCTTTAACCATGAGACATAGTCCATCTGTATAGGGTGCCTTGAAAATGCGCCTCTGTTATCATTAGGGATGTGATAGTATTAACTGTATGTATATTGGGCAACATGTTGAAATGCCACCTGTGAGCACAAAGTGCTACTGTATCATCATATACAATATGAGAGGAAATGAGAAGTAGGGCTGTTTGAAGAATGCACTATTTGGTTTGGAAAGAGGTGCAAAAAACCGGGGGGAGAGGAGGAGAGTTTTGGGTTGAGCCAGAATGAAAATGCGTTGAAATTTTCAGCAAATGTGAATGTTAAATATTTTGTTTTGTGACAACTGCAATGTTTTGGAAATGCTGAAATGAAGCATTTGATATTTCTGACATTTTTTTTAAACTAAGAACAATTTGCCATAATTGACCCAAATTTACAAATTGCTTCAGTCTGCACAAATTTGCACTGGTCAGAGCAAAAAAGGTTTCATAAAATTTTTTACTCATCTCTAAAGAGCAGTGATATTATTAAGGTCAAGTCTCCTCACCACTTTTAGGTATTTGGTGGGATTCCGCTCTTTTATACAGTTTCTTTTTATATTACAAGATCCAAACAATACCATAAAACTACAAATACAAATACTGTAGGCAGAAAGCTGTGCAAATCTTCACGTAAAAGGTTCTTACATTAGATGGAGTTTCTTTTTCTCCTAACATGAAAACAAATGGGTCTCTATGCAGAACAACAAGAGAACTAATTTTGCCAGCACAGCAAAGTGGGAGCTGCGGGGAGTTTCTTAAATAGAACTCAGAAGATTCAGTTTGAAGAAGTCATGAAAGTTTGGGCTCTTCTCCACACCTTTTTGGGCTGAGATTGTGTCTAGAAATCTCCTAAAACCAGTTTTTTTAGTAAGATTTTCAGTGCTTCCTGTTTTAGGCTGGACCCTAAATATGGTGAAAGCCTCTTTCTTCTGGCATTTCTGCTTCTGTGCTGAGCCTGGAATTTCAAATCAAACATAAAATGGCAAAACGCTTAATTGAAAAAAAAATGTGAGCATCAGACAGGATTTGGGTTTGGAATTGTTGAAAGGGATGGACAAGATAAGACATTTCTTACTGGAGTCGCACTGGTCTGCCAGTTTCCAGTATTAATGTCACCTCAGTCCAGATACATAGTAGTTGTGCAGGTAGGACACATGCATATAGCCCCCCTGCTTGCACAGGTGCAATAGATGTTGTGCATAGGTGGAAGTCTTGGGAAACTGCACTTTTGGAAAATCAAGCATGTCATCTCTTGTAAATCTCTGGGTGGTTCTATGCTGAGCAGACACTAGGTCAGACTCTGGCATCTCTTGTAGGTATTCCAGAGCTGGCCTGGCAGTAACTGGAGTTTGACTAGAAGTGTAAGTGGTGGGAGTCAATTAGTCCTGTGGGCAACAATTACTGGCCTGCAGAGGGTGTGGCAGAAGTGTGGCCATGTCCCATCTCTACATACAAGTGAGCGCCGGCAGGGGAGAACGGGTAGAGCACAGGCTACTCCTTACTTCACTTTCTCCAGCTTCCCATGAAACATTAAACATTTTCCAAGCAAAATGCCTTCCTCCAGTGCAGCTGGAGTGCTAGAAGTGTTTCCATCCCCTCCAAAGGCTCACAGGGCCGTAATTTCGCTCTCTGACCTTTAGTGCACATTTCATAAGATTGCATATGCTATCAATGCTTTACTCTTCTTGAAATGTTATATGCTGCATAGCACGTTTCCATTACCTCCTTATCTGAAGCAAAGAAGCTTATGTACCAAATGTCAGAGGTCTGGCACAGCTTGTTGCAAAATCTTTAAATCTGCTCCTCATAATATATGGAGTCTATTTACCAGTACCATCTCCAAAATGCAGTTTTGTAGAATAAGCTGTATGTTCATTCACACACTCCTGTGATTTTTTTTTTTTTTAATTTTTTCTCCCTTGGGAGATCGGTACCTTCTTTGAAGGTTCCAAAAATGTTTGACTCAGTTGAGTGGCATTTAATTAAGTCAGTAAAACGATCTATGCTCATGTAGTTAACTGTGCATTTTAGTGTACACTCATTTAAGTCCTGGGAGAAGCAGCAGAGATTTAATTTAGTTCTGTCTCCAATTCTTTGCAAGGATGATGCTTTGGGACTTGCTATTCTTGTGTTACATTTAATTAAGAACTGAAAGTATATATTGCCACCGAACATCTGGCATAGCCTGACTCTCTCCCTGCCTCAAAGTAATATGGTGGGGTATTTCACACTGCTTATCATTCAGAAATAACTTCTCTCTCTCTCTCTAATACTTTGAGCTCTAGTGGTGTATTTTCCAAGTATTATTGCTATCTATTTTAACAGAAACTTTAATAGAACTTTAAATTGCTCTCCAGAAAATTCCTTGCTTTTATTCAGTGCAAGATCTAAGTTTTAATATATTGACTTCAGCTTGACTTTGCTTGTTTAATCTATTTGATTTCATTCTATTTGCATGTTATGCACAGGCTGCCTAGTTTAATGAAACACCAGCTTTTCTACTGTCCTGCTATTCTTCTCAACACCCATAGCTAATACAAATGCTTTATGTATTGATTCCTAATGCCATTTTCCTTCCTGGTTCATACTAAAACATCTCACAATATTTTAATCCTCAAGGCAAAAGTATTTTATTAAATGTAAATATTTGATGCTTTTGGGACTTGGCATTATAAAATCAAACCTTGGAATGTGCTAACTTATTGTGCAAATGAATGGATTTTGGTAATGTTGTTGTGGACAGCTAGAGGACAAGTCAGGTTTAAGATTGGAATCCATGGTGAGGGAAAGGTAGTTAAGATCTGGAATAGACTTCCAAGGGAGGCTGTGGAATCTCCATCATTAGAAGTTTTTAGGAACAGGTTGGACTACTGTCAGGGATGGTCCAGGTTTACTTGATCCTGCCTCAGCGCAGCGGGCTGGACTTGACAACTTCTTGAGAACTTCAAATTCTTACAAAGTGATTTTTTCCCCTCCCTTGGTATTCTACTGTTGAGAATAGCTCACTTCCACCATAACTGAATTGTCTCTTTAGCACTGATCCCCCACTTGGTAAGGTAACTCCCATCTTTTCATGTGCTGTATATTTATACCTGCCTACTATATTTTCCACTCCATGCATCTGATGAAGTGGGTTTAGCCCACAAAAACTTATGTCCAAATAAATTTTTTAGTCTCTAAGGTGCCACAAGGACTCCTCGTTGTTTTTGCTGATACAGACTAACACGGCTACCACTCTGAAAAATATTCCTGATAATGATGCATTCAAAGAAGGCCCAGAAAAGCTGGACAGGCTAGCTTGGTCCCCGAAAGAAATATAAATCTTTGCAATCTGGAGGGAGGTTCAGACCGAGGAGAATGCATTTTATCTTGTGAGGCACAGTTTTGCATTCTGCTTTGGAAGTAGAATTTGTCAGCACATTAAACATCGGTTAAACTTTTTGATTAAGACATTTAATATACAAACCACAATTCAGTCTTGCTTCTCGGATTAGAGTAATAAAAATGCTAATATGAAGTTGATTTTATTATAATACTCATTTCTGCATTTCAGAGCTAAACTTTTGCTCTATACAGCCCTAATTTTGATGATAGTTATCTGCCATATCTCAGAAATACTAACAACGTTAAGAGGGCATGTGCATCTACAAGTACTTGAGTAACAATGTTCTTTGCCCTTATACTGCTTTCCTGCTGTAGATCTCAAAACACTTTGGAATAGTGGGCAAGTATTATCATTCCCATTCTGCAGATGGAGAAATGGAGGCACCATAGAGATAAAGTAACTTGCTCAAGATCATTAGAAGAGCTGGTAATACAATCTCTATTTTCAAATGACAGGTCCAGACTCAATCCAGTAGACTGTAGGTGCATAAATCCTGAGAGGGAGAGGAATTATTTATGGTAGTATTATTGAGTATTGGGATGAAATTAATAAAAGGAAAATCTAGATTGAATATTCCTAACTGCTATAGAGTAGAACAGTATTCCAACAGGAGCACGACAAACGCTATTGCTTGGACCACTTTAGGATGGGATTTTCGAAAGGGCTGAACAATGGTCCAACTCTGCATCCATTGACATCAGTGGGAGCAGAAAAACAACAAGAAGTCTGGTGGCACCTTAAAGACTAACAGGTTTATTTGGGCATAAGCTTTCATGGGTAAAACACCACTTCTCTTTTTTCTTCCCCTTGAAAAATCCTACCCTTGCAATACACTGGTCCTGACCCTAGAACATGTGCTGTGGGGAACAATTCTGGGTGCTAGATTAGACGATCTCACATTAAATGGGTGGAGCTGGCTGAGCACTCCAAAATCTGTCTGTGAAAACATTTGTTGGATATCTGAACCGCTGTTCACTTAGGCCTTGTTTGTACCACTTATAAATTGTTATTCATGAATGCTGATGCAAACATAGGTTTTGTTTCATATGAATGTTTGGGGAAAGGCTGTTCTTTGTGCAAGTACACATACTCCGCTGCAAACAAGGTGCCATATTTGTGTGACCACAGGAGTTTTCACTGTTCTCAGCAGCATTTCACTTTCTGTATTTAACTGTCCAAAAAGCTTCACTCAACCAGTTAGGGAACAGAAACAATCCCATGCAATGCAAGTGATAAGTCTCACACCAGGTGCAACAAATAACAGTCAGTTTGCAAACAAATCATAGTCTGCAGATCATCTTGTCTAAGTCACTAGATAAATACTTAGTAATTAATCCATTCACAGAAATGAATGATGAATTTACAAAGGATTCACAAATTAGGGGGAGGGGAGGAAGAAAGGGCTACATTCATCAGATAACAATCTGCTACAAATTATTCAACCAGCTCCATTAATAGGCCTTTTCCCCTCTAACTTCTGTGATCCCATCACTCAAGTTTTTGTAGTCTTCTGCAGGCTCTCCCTATAGCTCCTTCTTTTAAAAGCTCCCAAGAACAGTTTCGGAAATGTTGTGGTTGTCCTCCATCAGCTGAATAAGAGGGAAACTAAGCCATGTGTGTGAACTTCATGAAGCCTTAATAGTACGTGTATGAAGATGTTTGCTCAGTAAATATTTCCACCAATTGGTCGCTGCTGAAAGCAATGAGGATGCAAAATTAAGCCTTGAAAGGATAAAGCAGCAGATGATTATATTATGTTTTGGCTTAAATGAAACCCAGATATCTTTTGCTGACAGAATGTGCAGTATAATAATGCAAGCTTAGAAATTACAAGAGCATGTCAAAAGAAATGGCTGCATGGTTTGCAGGCACTAATTTTTTACAGTCATTCCTGTCAATCATAGGCAAGAAAGCAATATGGAAGTGCACTTAACTAGCATTCACCAGAGGTGGAAATCTGTTCAGCGTTCATATATATTGAGAATGTAAATTGAATTCCAGTGCTTGGCAAATTTATATTGACATCAGAAAAAGTTCTCCTGTAAACGGGAATCATGTTATCATACTTCTGTGGTTCAAGAGATCAGGTTGCAACCACATTTCTGGGCTTCAGATGAGAGCTAGAGGCTAGCATAACTGAAATGGATTCTCCCTGCAGTTTCTCATTCTTCATTTATAAACTGGCCAACTAAATAATAAAAATTAAACCATATAAGAAGGTAACAGGAAAAACAAATTCTAATCATTGGCTGGTTTCGTCGTCATCAATTCTAGATGTCACTTGTGAGTGGAGTCAAAGTGTTGAGCGTGATCATCCTAAAATTCCAAAAGCAGGTGTCTACCTGTGGCCAATATTCCAGCTGACTCACTTTCAGAGCATAAACATATAAACTAAGAGATTATTGCTCTCAGATTTATGTTATGTTATAATCCAGCTGAAATCCAGTCACTATGAGAAAAAGTGGAGTAATCCCTTCAAGATAATCTGTTTTAGATGCTTCATGAAAAGGATGTCAGACAACTATGAAACAAACCAGTCGGTATCTTCAGTGACTTTTTAACATGAGTAAACATGGTTTTTGTGTAATTCAAAGCTAATTAAAAAATGATCAATTACTTACCGTCGCATTTGTTCTTGGCTAAAAAGGTGGAAACCAGAATAGTAACTTTGTGCCAATATTGCCATTCTAATAACATTTATAGCATATGCTTCAGGACAAGAGCCATATTTCCAGAGGGTAAAGAGGATAATACTCATTCTATTTGGCTTACCTGGCGACCAAGACAAGGTGCTATAGATATGAGAGATTTATTTTAACCCTTTGGGGAAATGCACATGGCATGTCAGCTATAAATTGGGGAATGGATAAAGAATTTTTAGCAGATGGCCCAGTGAAGGCAAATGCTGCTTGTGTAACATGCAAGTTAAAGGCCTCTGCAGTGAACGAGTCATCTTCAGGTCTCAGGGCTACCAATCAATAACTGGGAAATGCAGCAGTGGTGAGTTGCACATTGCAAGCATTTGAGTCCATGTATCCTTGGAAATGAATGCATTTTAAAGGCTGTACAGAGTGCCACACTGTATAAATGTGGGCTATACTAGCATTGAAACATTGTGGTTTAAAAAGGCAATGGACTGGCAGGTGCATGAGTGTCTGATGCCATTTAGTCTTCACGTATGCAGTATAGTTGTAGCCATGTGGGTTCCAGGATGTTAGAGACACAAGGTGGGTGCGGTGATATCTGTTATTGGACCAACTTCTGTTGGTGAGTGAGAAAAGCTTTCGAGCCGCACCGAGTTCTTCTTCAGATCTAGGCAGCTCAAAAGCTTGTCTGTCTCACCAACAGAAGTTGGTCCACTAAAATATATTACCTGACTCACCTTCTCTCTGTTTAGTCTTCATGATATGTCCATGTCACAGTGGTCCCTATTGCATGGCATGAAGAGGCTGTGCTAATGTTTAATGTTCATTGCAGAATGTGCCAAGCACTTTACATATCATGGTCAGAGGAGCCCATGTAGAAAAAGGAGACAAAATGAATAAAAAAAGATATTGTAAATTGAATAACCTACAGCATAAACTTTAATAACCAAAAGTGAGATGACGCAATGGAGATCTAATGAAAATAGGATGTGAATTTTCAAACAAGCTTTTCTTTAGTCTCGCCGGTGGAAGGCATGGTACAAAATCCTAGAGAGATTATTGAACTCTCAGATTTCCAGAGAAATAGAAATCCTTCCATGTGATCTGCATACCCAGTTTACTTTGGCAAGACTGTCTGAGTGTTGAATTGGGCCCGTTTCTCCCTGTAAGTATGATCTCGAACAGTGCTTTGACTGCTTTACTGAAATGTGCTGTAGGGTCGGACCCCATCAGAATGTCTCTGAATTCGGTGGAAGTTCAGGTCTAGATCTGGGTCCTGTCTTCATCCTGAGCATTGTGGGGGAAGGTCAGTTCTGATGCTTGGGCCTGACTCTGAAAGGCAGTGGCATTTCCCGTGCTTCAAGGACTATGACTATCATTAAGACTCATTAGCAGGTTGATTATTTGATCACTTTCATGAGCACAGCTGCAGTCTTTTCCATCTGCTCTCAGGATGATGTCATGAGAGTACCTTCTTGACAGAAGCCAAAATAGGCCGATCTGATTGATGTACAACAAAATAAACAAACAAAACACCTCAGCATAAAATCTGTAATGAAGATAACTAGAGAAATATAACAGCTGCTCAAATAAATGGAAGGGAAGGATAAAGTGGCCTGAATTACAATTAGAATTTTTTTTTTATAATAAAAGGGGAATAAATCAAAGATCTGGCCCCTATCGACGGATGCGGTGCAATTCAAATGAAGGAGTTCAACAATCATGAGTTAGTTCAAAGGGAAAATTGTATACAGGATTTGAGTCTTTTCCCATAATGATGGTAATTTCACTGTCTGGCTATTGTGTTGGCCTACTTCATGCTTTTCATTCTTATCACAGAAATATGAGTGGAGAAGGAGCAGAGATGAGGGAGGAATTATTGATCAGTGTGTCCCTTGTGATAACTTCAAAATTAGACCTTTTGTGTGCCAACAAAGCAGGCACATAATGGAAACATGTGGGCTGCTTTATTCTGACAGGCTAAAGCTTTATTTTCAGCAGCTGGGGACTGTGTCAGGGCTCACAAGCTAAGTGTGACTCACCTGGTCATAGCTCAGGTGCTGTGGGAAATGATATTGTGGATTGAATGGCTAGTATTTTTTCAGTCAATAAGGGGTCTAGTGCCAGGGCATTGGGTCCTGTTTCTGGGAATGCTGGTCTCCTACATGAGAGATTCAAGTGAAATTCTAACCTCCTGTGGCCATTGGAGATCCCATGGCACTTTGGTGTTAGCAGCAGTGTCCTGGACAAATTGCAGTTTGGCATAATTGAAGTCTGCCTCTTTAAAAGTTCCTCTTGAAGTTTCAGTTGGAAACCAACTTCTAAAACAGTTTTGGTACCTATGCTTTTAGTGTTGGCTGGAACCAGGAAGTGCAGAGGAGAATGAGAGTGAAAACACTTTCTGATGATCAGAAAGTTTGAGTTCTGGTTCTCGTAACCAGATTCATTCAGGATATTCATTCATCCCTCGTACTGAATTGGGGTCAGCTGAGTGAAAGAGGGAGAACGAGGGTTATAGCTCAAGTAACTGCAGAGGAGAAACACCTGCTTGAGTGTCAAAAGGCCATAAAGTAGAGAGAGCTTGGGTAGTTAAGAAGTCTAGTAGAGAAAAGGAAAAGCTGGCAGAAGCAATATTTTCAGACTAGTAAATATTATCAGAGTGGTGGATTGCAGCAGATCTATGTTCCTGTGTGAGGAGGACAAGAGCATCAGTTGCACCAACAGGGCATAGCAGTATTTTTCTTTAGCTCTCTCATTCCAGACTGGACCAGGTGTGAAGATGAGTAAAGCGAGGAGCACTTCAAAACTGGAATAATGGCACGGTGAAATTTACTGTCCAAGCTCTCTGTGGCAGGGTCCATCTTCTTTGTTACATGTCTCTACAGTGCCTCCCACCCTGATCCTTGATTCTGAGGTTCCTGGGAGCTCCTGCAATGCAAATAATTAAGAGACAAGCTCTTCTGGAGGATGCATGTACATTGCACTCATTAACATCCCTGGGAGTCGTATATCTGCATCAGAGGGCAGAATTTGGCCATAAGATGTGAAGAAAACAAGCATCATTACAAAGCTGAGCTCTGGACCTGTAACCTGCTTTCTATCCAAAGTGTGTGAGGCTGGCGGTATCAATGACATCAGTGTTATGTGCGTTCGCTTATTGGCTGAGCTGGCTCCTCTCTCGCTGTTGGTGCTCAGCTAAATGAAATGGTTTTGCAAAGCAGGAAAGCAGCTCCACTGCAGACACAATCAGATGTGAAAATAGCTCATCGGGATTTGGGTGCAATTTTTTGTTTAGCTGTTGCTTTTATGGTCAAAAAATAGATAATCGAAAAAAATAGCCTTGCAGATGGCTCCTGGGCTGTGCGCTCTGAGATTCTGGAAAGAGATGAAAAAGCAAGACCATTTGGTATCAAAGAGCAGGCAGATGATGCAGGCTTTGTGCCAAGCAAGTTTATACAGGCCTCAGTAAATCTGCAGCTGCAGAAACAAGCAAGATCCAAAGGCTTGGAATATGTGCATAAAAGCAATGTACGTTCATTCATGTAGAAAAATGCATTTGTCTAATAACTGATATGTACTAAATTGAAGCCATATTTTGGCATGTCTTTAAACTCTGCCTGTGTCTGTATGGCCATTTGCTGACACTGTGTGTGTGTGAATTTAGGCAGTGAGTAAGGGACATGACACAAATTGGGAATTTGTACTTATCTGAGCTGTTTCCGCCTGAATCAGGCTAAATCTCATGAGAACAAGCTGAATCTTTGCTGAAATCTCTATGAAACTCTCCCACTCCGTTGCCTCAATGTAACGGCCTTGGCCGGGGCTCAGCTCCTGGTCGCAGGGGCTGAGCGAATGAAGTCTGTAGTCCGAGCCCTTGGGTAGGGCCGGGCGGCGAACGAACAGTTTTCGGGGCTCTGGCCCTTTGGTGCAGGGCAGAGCTACAAGCAGTTTAGGGGCTCTGGCCCTTTGGTGCAGGGCAGAGCTACAAGCAGTTTAGGGGCTCTGGCCCTTTGGTGCAGGGCAGAGGAGGGACACTGGAGGCGATCAGGTTAAGAAAAGGGGGGAGTCTGCCACCCTTAAGGGGTGGCAGGGGAACGCAGGCCCTCCCACTCCACTGCATTCCAGCCCGGGGCCCTAGTAGCGGCTGTTGCCGCTAAGGCGGTCAGTGGGGATCCTGGCCTGAAACACACTGACCGGTGAGCAGCAGTGGTTCCACCACCGAAACACACTGACTGGATGGCATGGGGGGATCCTGGCCGATGCACACGACCAATCGGCTGGGGTCTTCTGCGGCCTGACTGTAGTGCATGCTGCCCCCGCTGGCCTGCTTCCCAGCTCCCCTCCCGCATGTCCACTTGGCCAGATCCAGGTTCCTCACTCGGCTTGGCAGGGGGGTCCAGTCAGGTCCTCGGGGTACCGGGGTCCAGGCGGTCCGGTCCAGTCGTCCTGGGTTCGGGCGGTCCACGGTCCGTCAGTCCTCGGACGGGGCCGGACGCTGCCAAGCAGTACGAGTCCTCGAGGGTACCGGAAGGGGATGTCCAGCGTCTGTGATTCCAGTCCTCACTCTCCCGGTATCGGCGCGTTGGTCCAGTCCTCCAGAGGCGAGCGTCCGAAGGCGTGCGCGAATGCTGCCCAGAGGAGGTCAGGCCAGGACACCCTCCGGAACCAGCGGGTAAGCTGGGCCCAGCGGAGCCGGGCACCCACGTCTGCCTGCTCCGGCGGCTACGGTTTTAACTCCTTTCCCGCCCTCTGACTTCCCGTGGGGAGGGAACAGCAGAGGGGGCCTTGAACTTCCGGTCCCGCCCCTTGACTTCCTGGGGGCGGGGACAGGCGGCCGGGCCTCTGCCCGGGACTGCAGGGTTCCTAGCCTATTCCCTGTCTCAGGAGCGTGGGGGAGGCGACCCCCCTCGCTACACTCAACTAATACTTGGTGTTCATATTCTAGCTTTTAATATATTAAATTATTACAATGTGTGTTAAAGCTAGTTGAAAAACTTGTTAAAAATTGTTCTATGGATTGCAAAGTTTTCAAGCAGCACTAAAATCCATAAGAATAAATACACATGGGTTGTAGTCTTCTCTCATTCACATGGACTATAATTCAGCTCCACTGAAGCCAAAATCCATCCTAGCTAAACAGGAGCACCTTTGCTGAAGTTGCAGCCAGTGACATCCGTGGTGAACTTGGCCCACTGCCTAGACTTATTGCAGCAGAACTGAGAGCAGCGCAGTCTGGACCACATGCTTCCAGTCACTTTAAACTCGTTCCTCTGCTCAAGATTCTTGTCCTTTCAAACTGTTCTGGTATTCTAGTGGATTGAGTTGTTATGGCCTCATCCACAGCTGAACAGTTGAATGAAATGAACGGTTTTTTCCAAATAATTTTAATTAGAGGTTATTTTCTGACTTCGGTTGTTATAACTGGAAGCTAATTTCAGAAGTGGAAGGAGAAGGAGCTGCTTGCACTAAAGGGAACAAAGTTTGTTTCATCCCGGCAAATAGTTTCTAAAAATTAAGCACAATGGTCCAGTCACTGGGGTTTATTTTGGGGTCCAGTCACTGGGATTGATCTCCTGTAAAAGATACAATATTTATATCTTTGTAACAAATCTGGGACTACACAGGATTGCCTATTGGTCACTATGCTGTGCAGCATGGCTGCCCAAAATCTTATGGGTAACAGGAGTAGAACTCCCATCTTCATCTGCTCCTAAAGCACAGCCCCCTACCACTAGAGTTAAAGAAAAATCTCCATTAAAGGTTAGCAGCACAGGGTTAATGACAGGCAGCTGAGCAGTCATGACTTCATCCCACAGAGACAGTTAAAAAGGAGCCGTGGGGGAAAGACCTAGCTATTAAGTACAGTGCAATGCATAACAATATTAAAAGAAGATTGAGAGCCAGTTAGACCTTGAATAGGTCTTCAATCATGCAGTGCAAAAGCTATTATTGTAAATTTCTGGTTCTCTGGTTAAAGTCAGGTAACACTGTATAATACAGTATTAGTGCTGGTCAAAAATTTTCCCTTGAAACTGAAACTGTTTTTGGCGTAGAATTTGAGTTTTCAATTAAACAACTTTTTGCAGAATATCAGCTTTCTGTCTCAAACTTTGATTTGATTTTGGAAAAACCAAAACATTTTGGCTGACAACTGAAATATTTAGAATTTGGATATGCTGCTGCAATGCCTCATGGGAGTGGTAGTTTAGCTGCCTCAGGTCCCCATTCTCCTGTATGGACTGGGCTCCCAAGAATGAGGAACATAGCTTCATTGGTGTGTAGTCCAACCAGGGACGCCGGTCTATAGAGGAGAATTGGAGCATAAGGCAGCATGGCATCATTTCTAAATTAAACTTTTCAGGTTTTGGCCCAAATATTTACATATCTGAGTTTTTGTGGAAGACTGAAGTTTTTCCATAGAGGGGAACCTCAATTTCTGACCAGCACTGTTTAGTATCCAATATAATGCAAAATAGTGGGCTTAATTCTCCACTGCTTTTACTCTTTGTGAAATCATGTCCAGCTGCACAAAGTGGGTATAACATGGTCCCAGCTGAAATTTGGTAGCATTTTTATACTCTTTTTGCATAGGTGTAAAGACTGATACAAGCAGCAAAGCACGGAGAATAGGACCAACTGGGTCAGAGCCATCAAATGAAAAAGCTTCTGCTGATTTAAGTACTTGCTGCCATTTCAAGAACCTATTGCCCAGCTGAAAATTTATTATGACAGAAATGAGATGAGCTAGTTCCGGAGTGCACTGCTTGAGAACTGACAAGTACTTGTATCCTATTTGCCATTCACTTGAATTATGCTTTCTCTCAGGAGAGCAATGCTAAGGAAGGCAGGCCTGCTCCCAGTTAGCTGCCTATTTGGACAGACCTGTGAAATGTATTTCTTCTTTCCCATCGTAATATAGCACCATAAGGTCCTGACCTTGTAGACAGTGATTTGTTTTAGAATTTTCAAAACCATGAATGTCCACCTATCTTTGGAGCTGCCATTTTACTCACTGAATTAAGCAGCTGTCCCACAATTAGAAGAGAAAGTATCTCTGGAATTGGGACACTGGGATTAATGATATTCCAGGCCAAATTCAGATGAGCTTTGATCTGAACTGTAGTACTGGGAACCAAAAAGTCTCTGTAGTGATGTGCATCCTGTACAAGCAAACTTTTAGACAATGTATCTTTTCTGCCTGGCTAAATAAGTCTCCAGTGATCCATGTAGGAAGTAAATGCCATTTTCAGCTGCCTATGGGAGATTTGCTTTATTTTTTCCGTTTTAATATGAGCTAGTGGCTTTTCTTTCCTTCTTGGTTTGCTGTAAAGTGAGGGGGTCTACACAGAGCAATTGTGATCAGCAACTGGAAGACCTAGCTTAGCTTTACGGTCATTATTTTTATATTAAATTAGTAATCATAGCAGTCAAGCAGAACTATATAATCTGACGGTTTTGTTTCAGAAAGATAGTCTCCCCTTCGGGGAAGAAATGCTTTTAGTCCTTTTTACATTAGCCAGAGGGCAAAAGGTGCTGAAATCCATTCTTCAGTTAAAAAAGATGGATGCAGCAGGGAATCCAAAACTGAGAGAAGAAATGGAAAATATTGGTTGCAAATGCTCCCGGTTAGTGCTATTTATCAGCATTTTGGGATCTAAAGGCATGTCTATTTGGGTAGGGGGAGGCCCAGAATAGCTAGTGCAGAGTAGGTATTGCTAAATAACTATTCTTCACTAACTTCTTATTTCATAGTAAGAGTGCTTTGATGTGATTTAGCTAACCCCCTAAAGCAGTGGTTCTTAACCTTTATTGCAGCCTGCACCCCTTTGGTTCTCAAAATATGTTCTCGCCTCTCTTATCAAAAATCAAAATATGTTCTCACACTTCTTATAAAAATCGTTGAAGTAGGTCAGTTCTTTAAACCTAGATATTTTTGTTTGTATATTACAGTAATTATTAATACATGCATAATGTTCATAAATACATAGGTTTGATGAAACAAAGTAGTTGTACTTACGTGCCTGTGCTTAATTTGTGTTTTTGATGATTTACCATCTAAAAAAAATCTGGCATGTCTCGCACCCCCAGAAAGGATATCTCACACCCCAGGTTAAGAACCACTGCCCTAAAGACACCCTTAGTTTGACATAAGAGTGTTCACTGGGGAATTAGTTAGAAAGAGCTATTGTGCTTTAAATTCACACCCTAGCTATTTTGCATTAGTTTCCCATGAAGACAAGCCTCAAAGTTTCCTTGCTCATTCATAAACAGTTGAAGGGTCCAGAAGGTGCTTGCTGCTCAACTATGGTTCTACAAAGTGCAGCCAACTTTCCACTAAATATACATAAAGTGGGGAAATAACCAACAGGTGCTAGAGGAAGCTGGCTCTGGCTAAGAAAATTCACCAGAAGTGTGATCCTGCAGACTTTACCTTGGCTGGCTGGCGAGAAACAATATGGCCTAGTGGATACAGGATTGAAATTCAGAAGACATGGGTTCTGCTTCCAGTTTGGCCACTGGCATGCTCTGTGACCTGGGGACAGTCATTTTAATGTCTCTTTGCTTCAGTTTCCCCATCTGTAAAATGGGGAGAAGGATACTGATCTCCTTTTTCAAATGCTTTGAGATCTACCGATGAAAAGTGCAATATAAGATCTGAGTATTGTTTGTGTTATCTTTATATATGTAACAGTCTGTGTCTGGCCTTTTAATCCAGGGCACCTAATAACTCATGATGGACCCCTTATGAAGAAAATAAATAAATATCCCTCCATTCTTTAAGTTGGGTGTATTCAGGTGACCAAAACTATAGATTCATTGAAAATAGATTAGTGAGCCCAGAGGGGTTCTGATGTTAGTCATCTTTAAAAAGGATCTAATTAGTTATGTGAAGGTTGTGCCACGTGGGAGGGCACTCCACTGGAGAAAGTACTATCCACCTTCTGCTAGTAGAGCAAAATATAATTGAGGAACAACATGAAAAATGAGCACTCTATTTCAATGTGGAGTTTTCAGAAAAATGCCTCCTACTCTGGTGTGTGGGTGAGTGAATATCTCCCAACTAAAGCTCCCCATTCCACATTTCCAATTCAGTATTACCTAATGAATGTAAATTACTTTGGGCCAGAATAACAACTTGGGATGGGTAAGAAGGTTTCACTTTAGTGAGCAAAGGGCTCTTCCAGATCCTTTTTGTTAGAGTTTTGCTTTTGTAACATTCAAGACTGACCTTTCCCATCCTGATAAATAATTGGTAAGCAAAAAATAGTTCACTAATACAAGATGGTCAAGGGACAACTTTATGCAGTGTTACACCAGGGTGTCAGGTGGAAGATATAAAATTGTTAAACCCACAGAGCACTTGACTTCATGCTCTATGCAAGTCAAAAGTCACCAACAAAGTCACACCAGTGGTGCCTGGCTTATGAGCCTTTCCCAGTCTCTTAAGCATCTATGGGTTTTTGAAAAGGCAAAAGATGTTGTATAATTAAAAATGTCCTGTTCCTTTTTGTGCATACCCAAGGCTCAGTAGCTCCTCTTGATGAAACCTTAAGCTACCCTATCTTGACTCATCCTCCGAACACCTTGATTGCATCTTGCAAACTTATAATCTGGCATTCTCTATTTTGTCTCCAGGAGTCTGGGCCCAGCGGGTGGTGAGAAGAGTGATTGTAGTGGATGGTTGCTCTCCCACTTGGAGGGAGGCCACTTGTTCTGGTTGCCTTTGGGATTTTCTAGACAAGGCACGAAGCTGCAGAACAGGCTAGGGCTCTTGTCTCCACCTGATGTGGAGCAAGGCCCCCTAGATCCTCTAGTTCCCAGCCCCACAATAGTACTGGGCATCAGATAGTCACGGTGGGGCTTTAGCCTGGGCTTGGGGGAGGCTCAAGCTGCCAGCAATTAAACACAGGCTATAGGGGGCTGGCTTTGGCCAGGGCAGGGCTCCAGCTGCTGGCAAGGCAATCACAGTCTATGGAGCTGGTTCGGGCCTGGGCTTGAGGAGGCTCAGGCTGCCAGCAAACAGTCTTGAAGCTGGCTTTAGCCTGAGTGGGGCTCAGGCAGCCAGCAAAGCAACAGTCTATAAGGGAGCTGATAAGGGAGGCACCTTCTTCAAATCAGGTGCTTCACTGCACAGTGTAGGGAGTTGGCCACCCCGGGGTTGGGTGGCAGGGGGATGCGGGCCCACCCTACTCCACTGTGTCCAAGCTGAGGGCCCTGGCAGGGGCAGGATTGGCTGCACCTGCGTTGACGGGGATCCAGCCGCAACATGTCGACTGAGCCACACCTGGCTTTGCAGCTGGCTGCTCCGTGGCTGCCCCTGGGCCACTTCCTGCCTCCCTGGGGTTTGGTACCTCTTACTTCCAGGGCTCCTCGGGGCACACTGTGGCTGGTAGTTCCGGCCACTCCTCGTCGGGGAGGATCTCCCTCTTCTGCGATTATCGGACAGCCAGGGGTAGGTTCTCCTCCAAGGCATGGCAGTATGGCTGGAGCTTCCTTCTCCTCCAGGGATTCCGCCACAACTGGGCTGCAGGGCCTTCCTCTTATACCTCTGGCACCACTCTGGCACTTCCAGTGAGGGGGGCAAGGCAGGCTAGGCTCCCCCCACCAAGGGGAGTGTAGTGGACCCTCTCTCTCTCTCTCTCTCAGAGGGAGGCCATTCGGCCTCACTACAGGGATAGTCCCAAATTCCTAGTCCCTCTTTCTAGATTCTTGGCATGTGATATATATTGTGCATTAAAGATGATGCCAATAAGCAGTTCAGGGCCTTGTAGGTCACTGAACCATGTAATACCAACATTGCTAGTAACTTGGGTCAAACCCTTTCTAAAAAGCTTGCAAGGGTGTAAATCACATGTTGCTATCTGGCTACCTGCGGTCATTGAAGATGCTGAGCCCCTTCTAGGCAGTGCTAGACCTCTCACTGAAGTCTAGTTGGTGGGGCTGAACATGCCAGAGTGTGCAGGAAGGTGTCATAGCTTTGCCCACCATCTGCTCTAGCCATTAGTACGGGGGTTGTGAAGCACCTCACTACTCCCCTCCTTTAGTGTGAATGCATCTTTTCTGTGCCTGCTGTGGATCAGCTGCTGAAACCAACACTACCTTCCAGGCCTCTGCAAGCCTTGCTCTTTCTGTACAGGTAGCAATAGACTGCACATA
This sequence comes from Chelonoidis abingdonii, assembly GCF_003597395.2. Lineage (NCBI taxonomy): Eukaryota > Metazoa > Chordata > Testudines > Testudinidae > Chelonoidis > Chelonoidis abingdonii. Next base: position 15,838,459 of record NC_133782.1, on the reverse strand, counting down.
GACTAAGGCTGTGGCTACACTGGCAGTTTTGCAGTGCTGGTAGTTACAGCTGTGCTCGTACAGCTGTGTACGGCCAGCGCTGCAGTGTGTCCACACTGACAGCGACCAGCGCTGCAGTGTGTCCACAACGTCACCCAGTTGCCAGCGCTGTTGGGGATGGCATGGGAGCTATCCACACAGCACCTCGCCATTTTGGTCGCTGTGGGTTTGGAAGGGGACGGAAGGGTCGGGTCATTCCGCTGCTGCTAAAAACGCCCGTCTGCCAGGCAATCGGCCCCCGTGTCCTACGGGGCCCGCAACTGAGGCAACCGTTAATTTTTTTTTTTAAAACTTCCGCCCGGCTGCAGTCTGCTCCAGGGTCCCGCTCCTAGTGAGTGAAGTGCCGGCGTGGAGCGGGGATGCCGGCTCCCCAGCTAAAGCCCAGCGGGCGGCGGCTGCGCGCTCCGGCCCGGGCTCCACCATGAGAGGGGGCGGCGGGGCGTGCGCGCCCGGCCAGGAGGAGCCGGAGTCACGGAGCTTGCCGCGCCTGACTGGGGTTCCACCGGAAAGCGGAGACGGGGTTGCCCGTCGCTCCGGCCCGGCATAGCGCGGCTAAAGCCCCCGCCGGACCGCTTCCTGTATTCGCAGGGATAGTCGGAGCTGGAAGCCAGCATCTTAACCGGCTGGAGCTCGGGGGCCCTTAAATAGGCCCCCGGAGCTGGGGCAGTGAGGGGGATTTGACAATCTCCTCAGGGCTCCAAGCTTCTGGACAGCGGTCTGTCACAAAGTGCCAGGAGCCCCCGCTCCCTCTTGCCATCGCCAGCGCTCCCGCGGCTATTTAAATTAGGTCCTCGAGAGTAGAAGGGGGGTGGGGGGCACTTAATAGGGCTGGGGTCCAGCTGCCTCTGCTGCACCCATGACTTGCCACTACTAGTCCGGCCCCCCTGCTGCAACCACTCTGCAACCTGGCCACAGCCACCCTGCCAAACACCCTGTCCTGCCCAGCCGACCCCGCCACATCATGCCCTGCCCAAAGCAGCCAGAGCCCGACCCCATCACATGCTGCTGCACCAGCTCTGCACATTCTGCCCAGCCGCGACACCCCCCACCCCCTGTTTCCACTCAACCTTTCGCGACCCCACTGCCTGAAACCAGCCCGCCCCACCATCCTGTCTCTAACCAGCCCCACATCGCCTTTGCCCTGCTGCAAAGCCAGACCCTACCTCCAGTCAGCCCGCCCTGCCTCAGCTGAGCCCCAATGTCCAATGCGCCCTGCAGTTCCAGGCAATTACACCCCGGCATGGAGAGCTGGAACAACAATTGACACCCCCAGGATGCAGGGACCCATCACATGTGAAAGGGCAGTCATTATACCAATCAACAGCAGATATGAGCAATGTATATAATTATTCTTCATATAAGTATGGAAAGAAATAATACATGAAGAAATGAGGCTTTTTTGTCCACTTTTTTTTTAAGTCATCCCGCGGCGTGTGCTTCTCTTGGTAGGTCAATTCCTTTCTCTTGGAGCCTTCTCCTTATCTGCAGCCGTTCTTGTCAATGGTATTCCTGATCCCTCCAGTCTGCAAAACATTTGATTATCTGTGGAATACAGATTCAATAATCTGGCTTTTCACCATCTCTTCCTAGTCTTTCCTTGTTTTTTTCTTAAGCTTTGCAGTCTTTCAGCAGCGCACTGATGGAGCAAGATCAAGGTCACGTTATCAAAAAAACACAGAGGAGATAAACTGTTATACAAAGAGCCTGCATTGTGTTTTAAGAGTTGTAGCACAATTTACCACATCTTCTGAGCATAAGCACAGAGAGGCCGCAGCGCAATAGAGATGGCAAGTTTCCCCAGCATGGCTCACATTGAAGGGGGCTCCACGTGTCTCACCTGGGAAGGGGTGGGTGGGGGTTGCTTCAACTCTGAGAGCCATGGGGTGTCTGTGATCTTGTGGAAAGCATAGAGCAGCTACAGGGACATAACACTGACCCTACATCCACACATCTGCCACAGCAGCATACTTCAAAGCCATCTTGCATCACGCAGCTCACCTGGGAAGGGGGGGGGTGGGGGGTGGGGGTTGACTTCAATCTGTGGAACCATGGGTTTCTGTACTTGTGGAAGCAAAGCGCAGCTCCAGGAAATCAATGGCGCTATTCCACATTCTAGGCCATGCTGCAGGCAGCCATGAGCCCTCCTGCTCCCAAACATTGCATCCTTAAATAAAAGCTTCTTACCAGGCACGGCTCCTCTGCTGGGTTCCTCACTACCAGTCCAGCGGCTGCGTGGCTAGGCTTCTTCCTGCTGAGCGAAAATACCTCCTGCCTGCATGATCCTGGATGTCTCCAAACACTCATAGCCTCCCTCTCCGGGTTTTCCTCTACAAACCTTCCCTCGCTCTCCAGGCTCTGAGCACAGGCAGTAGGTGCAGTGGATGACCAGAGAGGCTAAAAGGCAGCTGGGATACCCCTACATAGCCTGGAGCCAATTCGCAGCGCTTGGTGAGTGTCTCCAGACTGATGATGCACGCTGCATCACCAGCGCTGTCTCCGCTACACCGGAAGCGGACCCAGGTGTACAGCCAGCACTGCAAACAGGGAGTTGCAGTGCTGGCTGAGCTTTTAAGTGTAGACACCTGCTAAGTTGCAGCGCTGTAAACCCCTCACCAGCGCTGCAACTTGCAAGTGTAGCCATGGCCTAACCCCCAACTCCTCAGCTCATTCCCCACAGTGTCCAGACCCTTATCCACTGGACATTCACGGAATGACCAGGCCTGCTATTCCCAAAGGAACAGTACACACCAGCTTGTAAAATGCAGTTCAGGACCACCACCACCTTGCTTACTACCGCAGGACTTAGATACATTTTAGTGAAAACAAGAATTAATTTACTATCAAAGATTCAAGTAGCAGTGCATAAGAATATTGGAAACAAATGGTTACATATAAAACAAAATCATAACACGCTTCCTAGAGACTAAACTAACAGGTTAACCTCCTGTCTAAAGAAGATTATCTCACCCAAGTCCTTGGCAGCATTTTCAATAGTGGGATCTCAGCCAGCCTTTTTTATGAATGCAGCTGTACTGTCCTAGATGCAGGATACCGGGGGTGGGGGGTGTCTCCATTTCCTTCTATAAATACCCCCCAGTGTTCATTGTCTTTACTCACAGACAAGATAACTCCCCCTGCCCACACACTGCCCCAGACTTGTTTTTTCCTGTGTGATGCTTTCCTGTTGACTTCACTTCTCTTTGTTAATGTATGACTTTGTATGTAAATGGGTATCCATTGCATTATCTGCTTAATTTACATCACAGCAGAAAGATACATATTTCTTACCTTCTGTCTGGAGGAACTGGTCTAAAGTATGTCGCCTTTTGGTGATCTGCTTTTACCTTACATGCTTAAGAACATAACTTTCCGGTACATACATCACTCGCGTAGTACATGTTATATACATTTCACAATGATATTGATGACCAGTGTAACACTGTACTTTTATCTGAGACATCACATGACATTCTTTGGAGAACCAGAATATACGTACCAGAACTAGAAGACTCCTGTAACTCCATTGCATGTCCTCATTAGTTGGCATTATGAGGTTCTTCAGTCACAGAGATGGCCCCTCTTGCAATGAGGGAGGGGAAGAATACAAGTTGCATCCTCTTTGAAAAGCCTTGTCAGCAGCTTGTTGCAATATTTTTCATCAGTAGAGAAGGCCTTAGGGGAACCAGGTTCAGGAGGAGAGGGACACACTGTCCGGATCTGAGGGAAAGGACTATTGGAGATTCCCTCCACAGAGTCTTCTCTCATGAGTATCATTCTGAGAGGGATTGATCTTGGCCAGTGATGATATAATGATAGATGGCCCTATAATGGGTTGGCTGCTTAAGCCAGAAGAATGGAAAAACCCTGTTTTTGGAACTCCTGCTCCATCTCCTGGTGACCATGACTGAAATGGTCATTGCAAACAATGGCACAGGCCTCATTTCTCTGTGTGCTTCCCTTCATGTTCACTGCTACTGTTTCCATCTTGTTCCACTTCTATTATATCGACGGCTGTCGCTCTGGAGTACAGCTAGCCTCCTCCATGCACATGGATGATTTACAATGAACGTTTCAGAACAATTACACCCGCTCACCTCCAGAGCAATCATTACAATGAATAAATCTAGAGATAGCAGGCAGCATTTCACTTCACTCCCATTATAGAAAGAGTCAAATTACTTATGTTTTCTAAAAAGGAGTTAATGAGATGTCTGGATGGCCCAGGAAATGGGTAATAGAGTCTTTCATTTCTAAAGTGCTAGTTCAAATGTTGCCAAGGTTCAGGGCAAGAGACAGTGGCCTGGGACCTGCTGCTTCTGAGGTTTGTTTGGTGCAATGTTGCGTGGGAAGTCCCTCCTGAAGTAGAGCTACTGCTGGCTGCATATGGCCTGGCCATACCCCTTAGTCCAGGCACTGGAAAGAGTGTAGTATAGGAGCCACTGTGGTGGTCTTATGCTGTGGGACTCCTCCACTGGCCAGTTGAACTGGGTTTGAGGATGCTTTGTGATGCTGAAGCAGTGCAAAGCAGCCATCAGGACCAAGGCTCTGGCCCTAAAAGTTCTTGGGTCACATCATAGCTATTAGATGTTGTTGTGTGAATTGAATTGTTGGTCTCAATCCAGTTCCTAGTGAGCCAGTGACCTCATCACATAATAACTGCTGAAGCTGGTGTTAATTGCCCCCATTGTTGGCAGTCTTAACAGAGAGCCAGGTTTGATGGACAAGGACCCCAAGTCTTCAGAACTAAGGCATATTGGCATGGTGAACACGTAAATCTTGTTGTGCTGATGTCAGGGCTTTACCTGCTCTGTGGATAAATGGAAGCCTTCATTGCCCAAGGCTGCCAGCCAACATCTTTCATTGCCACTGAATTCAATATAAAATAATTGGGAGGCAGAGGCAGTCACATCCTTCAGAATTAACCATCTCCCTTTCTCTTACTGCACAGGATGGTGCAGCTTGACTGCTGGAGTTCACGGGCTAAACTAAATCTGATTGATTATGAAAACTCCGCCTTAGCCAATCCAGGGATGGAATCTGCAGACTGTACAGGCTTTGCTAGGGTGTGTATATCTCCACTGCCAAATATTAAAAATAGACTTGAGTGCAGAGAGGAATGGGAAGCTTGAAAGTCTATTTTTCTCATTCCATTTTTGCTTGTATTATGTGTTATTCTGCTAGAGAAGATAGAATGAGTTGTTATTTTGAACTTGGTGGGTGATTTGAATGAAAAATCATGTTTCCTTTCTACACATCACTCTTCATGTCTCTAATTTAGAGCAGAATTTTTTCATTATATTTTCAACCAGAAAGAATAGAAGTTGTTCTGTAGGGTTGCTTTGCAATTCTAAGTGCAGTCTATCCTGCTTAAGGAAGACTTACATTTCCTGGTGAGAAACTGTGTGTGGTTCATTAGCCACTCAAGGTCAGTGCACTGAAAATCAGTCTTGCTCCTTTTTATTAAGCTCCCACACTGCTGATCTTTAATGAGCTTAATTAATTTGAACATAATTCTTCCCCATACATTTCAAAGCCACTCAGCACACACACTCGTAGGACCTGCCATTGGAGCGCACCCTGGTTGTATGTACACCTGTAGATGCTGCTGTTATGTGTAATGCTTGCGAGAAACGTTTGAGTCTCTCGAGAGAAAGGCCATTGCAAACAGATGCCCTCCTGTGCAAGTCTGACTTTTCCATCCAGCGGTGCACAAACACCTCATCTAGTACAGTAACGTGTCACTGCATTGTGTGTGAGACTGAGAATGTGAGTGAGACACTAATGTTATATTATCCAGGTGGCAGGCCATCTCCAGTGAGAAAGTTTGAGTTTCAGTGCTGCACTCTTGAAAGTCCAGCAGTAGAGCACAGGGCTTGTGTTCACTGCATTGTTAAGCTATAGCTAAGTTTTGCCCTAACTCAACTCCTGTCCGCACACAAAAATATCTAGCTTGAATTAGGTGGCGCTTTAAACGTGAGCAAGTTGGCCTGTTGCTGGAGGGTAGAGGAAGGGGGATTGAAGCTTGAAGGCTTCTGACATGACTGGAGCTAGTCATGAAGTAAGGTGGCAACAGCCTGAGTTACAACAGCTCATCCACGGTGAAACGAATCACTCTGCTTGTTGCACAGTCTGGTTGTTCTTACTCTGCTCCCACATCAGCTAACTGGGCTACTTGGAGGGGAGTAACCAGGGGTGAAAGTGAGCCACTATGGGCTGGTACGGTGCACTGGTAAGAAACTGCACATGGTTGTATGAAGCCCACATTAATGCACTGCCGTGGCAGCGCAATAACAACCCTGCCCCTTTTGCCTTCCCCGTTGGCAGCCCTGCTGGTAGGGTCCATACCAGCAGGACCACTGACAGGGGAGGCAAAAGGGGCAGGGACGTTAAAGCGCTGCCACGGCAAAGGACCCTGAAACGCTTTAACATCCCTGCCCCTTTTGCCCCCCCCTCAGCTGCTGATGGGTGCGGGGGCAAAGGGAGCAGCTGCCCCAGGGCTGGCAATTTAAAAGGGCCTGGTGCTCCGGACACTGCTGCCGTGTCTGGAGCCCTGGGCACTTAAAATCTCTGCTGGAGCCCCAGGCGGTGTGGGCTAGGTGGCCTGGAAGGGCTGGCGGGGGGATGCTGATCTCCAGCTCCACCCCTTCTTGGGGCCAGAGCCAGCCCCAGTCCCTTATCAGTAAGTGTCTGGTGTTACTTTCACCCCTGGGAGTAACTCAGTCATACTATCATGAGCTAGCTAGCTGTTGCAATGAAGAGAAGCCCTCAGTGCTCTTAACTCATCCTACTGTATGACCTTCCTTACTACCACGTCAACCCTGCTCTCAGCTACCTACATTCTTCTTGGTGGAATTTGCTCCTGCTTTTTTCAGTTTCCTACTGTGGAACAAATTGTTCTGAAAAACAATTTGAAAAGCTAAGAAAAACAAATTTTCCATAGTGGGAGATTCAGCCTTGTCCCTGCACTGTAATTTAGCACACGAGAATTGGTTGACCTTTTTTTCTTTGAAAATTTTTTTGCATCTCTCCTCAAGAACAAACTCTTCTACATTTATCTCACTAAACAAAAAAATAAATTGCAGTTTTTTGAGCAGGTGTATTCAGCCTACAAGACACATCCGATGACTTGAGGGTAACTTTGGGAAACTTGTGACAACAGTCTGGCTTAGATGTTCCTCTCCAGTTCAGCAAAGCACTTAAGCAGATGCTTAATTTGTGAGCACAAGATTATTTTCTGGTTATACTTGCGTACTTAAAGCTAAGCATCTGCTTAAGTGCTTCGCTGAACTGGGGCCTTACTTTCTACCGGGTTTCCTGTTCAGACCTCCATCAGGTTCTTGTATGACTTCTGGGTTTCTTCTCAGTCCCTGCTCGCAGGTCTTTAAATGGATGCAACCAGATCCCATTGCAAGGACAGTAAAACGCTTCCCTGGCCACTTTCACTGATAGTGCCCTGATATTGCTAGGTTAAAGTGGGGGCTTCCCGGGACATGCATTGGAGATGCTGTTCCTTTTTTTGTCAATTTTTAACTCCTATTAAGCAAATTTATATAGAGATCCATGTATTTTAGGCTTGTTTGCTCCCTAATGACTGAGTCTCTCTTTTGTACAGCCTCTAGTACAAATGGGGCCCTAGTCCTGATTGGAAGTGTGGGGGGACTCTCGGTATCATTACAGTAGAAAAAATAAACAACATTAATTCTTCATTCAGTTTTCAGTCATTTGCTGCAGATGGAGAAACCAGTGTCGCTACTAACTTCTCTCTTTGGGTATGGCTACACTTACATTTTTGCAGCGCTGGTAGTTACAGCTGTGGTCGTACAGCTGTGTAGGGCCAGCGCTGCAGTGTGTCCACACTGACAGCGACCAGCGCTGCAGTGTGTCCACATTTGCAGCATTTGCAGCGCTGTTGTGAGTGGTGCATTGCATTGTGGGCAGCTATCCACAGAGCACCTCGTCCCATTTTGGCGCGTGGCTGTGGGAAGGGGACGGAAAGGTGTGGTCATTCCGCTTCCTGTTCTCAATGACCCGTGCACATGCACGCTTCCTTTTCAGAGCCGTTTTGGTGCCATTTGTGAGTCTGCCGCGTGATTTCAGTAAGAAATGGAGCCCGTAGCTGCTGAGGACACTTTGCTGTTTATGAATGCTGCCAGCAACATCACGTCTGGCAGGACAAGTGAGCTATGTCCTTATGCTCCAAAGTGACAGGTGAGAGAGCTCAGCATGATGAATAGATTTTCGGCTGACCGGCCTGACACTAATTGCTGTGGCAGTAACGGACGTGCTCAGCACCGTGGAACCTGCCTTTGGGCTCGGGAAACAAGCACTGAGTGGTGGATCACGATCGTCCCATGCAAAGTCTGGATGACGATCAGTGGCTGCAGAACCTAGGATGAGACAAGCCTCTTTCATTGGGACTAGTGTGCTGAGCTCGGCCCCCCCTAAAACCCTGCAACAGGCGCAAGGGGGGGAACCCACGTAGACTGAGAGCTGGCCCTGTCAGTGAGAAGCGGCGCTGGCTAATTGCAGTCCCCTGGAGCTGGCCAACTCCCCCAGACAGGCTACCGATCGGTCGCAAAAACCAGTTCGGAGTGGGAAAAAGTCGACCGTTGGAATAGTGGTGACGCAACGTTTGCAGGGCCATTAATTGCCATCCTGCTAAGAAGACCGTCGACTCTGGGGATGTGCAGGACATTCTGGATGGCTTTGCACAATGGGTTTTCCCAAACTGTGGGAGGGGCAATAGATTGGACGCATATTCCTAATTCTGGCCTCCACCCACCTGGCATCGAGTGACGTAATCGGAAGGGATATTTCTCTATGGTTCTCCAGGCGCTTGTGGATCCGTGGCGTTTCACTGACATTTACACAGGATGGCCTGGAAAGGTGCATATGCACACATCTTTTCGGAACAGTGGCATGTTCAGGAAGCTGCAGGCAGGGATTTTTCCCAGACAGGAAAGAATCATTCAGTGGGGGACAACGCTCAAAATGCCCACTTGTGATCCTTGAGACCCCGCTTTACCCGTAAGCCTTGGCTCATGAAACCATACACAGGGAAGCTTGACAGGAGCAAGGACCGGTTCAACGATACAGGCTGAGCCGGTGCAAGAATGACTGTTGGAGTGTGCTTATTGGCCGTTTAAAGGGAGATGGAGAAGTCTCTACGGGAAGCTAGACGTGGGGGAAAGCAGCATGCCCAGCGATTATAACTGCGTGCTGTGTATCCTCCATAATATTTGTGAAGGGAACGGGTGAAACCTTCAGTGGCGATAATGGACCTCCGAGTTTCAACGCCTGGAGGCTGAATTTGCACAGCCAGAGAGCATGGTCTACTAGAGCAGGCCCAGCACAGTGCTTCAAGGATTAGGGATGCCTTGAAGGAGCAATTGAGGCTGAAAGCCGAACAGTAATGTTGGGTGCCTTCACAGGGAGTTAAGTGCAGTGGTTGCAATGATTTGCAGTGGTCCTATTTTTCACTTGTGTGTACAGTATGTTTTCACTTTCTGTAATAATAAAACTGTTTTAAAGACAAGAAATCCTTTATTAAAAATACAGTACATAAAACGGCAGGGGGCTAGGGTTGATGAGCAGTAAAGTCAGAGGTTTGAATATGTCCCGTTCCTTGAGTGCTGTCGCAATGCCTGCTTGCACTTCAGGATTACTATGCTGCATGGTGATGGGGGTTGAGTGCATAGGAGTTAAGGGTCCGTAATTTCAGGGCTGTTAGGCTGAACGTATGGGTGTTGTGGGCAGCTGGTGGTGGTTAGAACGCAGGATGCTGAGAGAGGTGTAGTTTTGAGGAAACAGTTGGGGCACAATGGTTGAGCTTTGGATGAATGGGTGAGGAACAGGATTTACTAAAGGTAGTGCTCGTGCCTGCATGGCTCAGCATTGACTGCATGAGGTTTGATGTGGCGTTCCAGGAAGCTTAGGCAAGCGATCTGTGCTTTCTTGGTAGCCTTCCCTTTCTCTGGCAGCTTGTTCCTTTCTCTTTGCAGCCTGTTCCTTTTTCATGCTTTCTCTTTTCCTCCAGTCTTTGTAACTTTTTATTATCTATGGAAAGTGACAGGATTCATAACTGCTTCAAACTCAGCTCCTCCTTATCTTCCTTGGTTTTTTTCTTAAGTCGTAGTTTTTCAGAAGTCTGCGCTGGTGGAGGTTTACAGTATCCAAAGGTCACTTAAAAAAAACACAGAGAGATAAATCTTTAATACAGAGCCTGTATTGTTTTAGACTATTCACTAAGCAGCATTACACATTGTGACATAGCACAGAGATTGGCTGCAGCTGACAGAGAGACAAATGGGAGTTTTCCCCACAACGCGGTCAACCTGGGAATGGGGGCTGCTTGGATCTGGATCCATGGGACTTTCTGTGACTTGGGGAAAGCAAAACTGAGTCAGCTAACAGGGAAATAGCAAAGTGAAAAGTGCCTTACACCACTCTGCCAAAGCAGGTATCCTCAGAGCCATCTTGCACGGACGCTCACCTGGAAGGGGGGATGCTTGAATCTGGATCCATGGGCTTTCTGTGATCTTGGGGAAAGCAAACCGAGCAGCTAAGGGAAATTAGCATGTGACGAGGGACCAAGGCGGGGCTCACCCTTCCCTCTGTGGAGGAGGGGGAGCCACACCCGGCCTCAGTCCTGTATCTTGGGCCCGTGGTCTTGTCCCTCAGGAGTCCACGGGTCCACTGTCCGGACCGTCGGGTCCCATGTGCTTTCGAGCGACTGGGAACAGTAAAGTCAGTGCGGGGGGCCCGCCTTGGAAATACAGGGCAGGCACTAAAATCAGTAGTACCTAAAAATAAATAAGGCTCTTGTCCCTTTGGGGCAGGGCAGATGCAGGCCAAAGTTATCAGGGCCCTCAGCCCTGGATCGGGCGGGGGCATCAATATACAGTTATCACTAGGGCTCCGGCCTTGGGGCAGGGCGGCTAGCAGCAAATCATGTATTTAGTATCTCTGGCCTGGGGCAGGGTCAAGAGCAATAGTAGTTAGGGGGCTCTGGCTCCTTCGGATGGCAGGCAGAGTCAACAACACGTCAGAATTATGAGCTCTGGCCACTTTCGGGCAGCGGAGCAATTCAAAACGTGTCAAGAGCTCTGGCCCTTTGGGTGCAGGGCAAAAGAGCAGAGACTCAAGTTAATTAAGGGCCGCCCAGCCCTTGATCGGGCGGTGGTACCAAACATCAGTTCAATGTAGGCCTCTTGGCCCTTTGGGGCAGGCAGAGCAACAAACAGGTCAGAGAGCTCTGGCCCTTCGGGGCAGGGCGGCAGCAACCCAACAGTCAGAGAGCTCTGGACCTTCGGGGCAGGGCTGGAGCAACAAAGTTCAAGAGAGCTCTGGCCCCCTTGGGGCAGGGTTTAGCAAAGCCAAATAGTTAGGGGGCTCTGGAAGGATCTTTGGGGCAGGGCGCGGAGCAACAAACGCACGGTATAGCTGTGGGGGCGAGGGGGATATGCCCAAAACCTCACCCGAACCTCGCTACGTGGTAACGCAAAGGGAACGCAGGCCCCCCACTTCTCCTCTGCGTTTCCAGGAGGTTGCCCGGCCGGGGCCCTAGTTAGCGGCTGTCCGCCGCTCGTAGCGGTCAGTGGCGATCCAGCCCGAAACACTGACAGAGTGATCAGGGGATCCTAACCGGATTCAACACACTGGACAGCACGATCAGTGGGTCGATTGGCCTATAGACATGATTCTCTACACAACGGTTCATCCGGCTCGGGGGCCTTTTGCGGCTTCTGACTGTGGTTCAGCCGCCCCACAAGGGCTACTTTCCCTTCTACCTTCACAGACTCCCTACAATCTGGTCCGGACCGGGTAGACTATTTCTCATGGGTTCCCTTCCCAGTCCGGGCTAGGAGAGCCGGAGCTTGGGTACTCCTGGGTAGCTGCAGGCCAGGTCCCGGTTTCCCGAAAGTTCTCCTCAAGCCGTAGTTGGGGCTGCATGGGGGAGCGGCGGTAGTTTGCCCGCAGCTCAGGGATCGTGGTTGCTGCGGGATCGGGCTGCTTCCGGCAAGGCTGGTCCCTGTGCTCGGAAGATCTGGCAGCCTCCCAGGAGCAGCGACGAGGGTCGTCCGGCCACGTCTGCTACTCGCCGGCATGCTGGAGCTCACAACTGAAGGCCCTTGGGCCCGGCTTTTATACTTCCGACGCTCGCGTAGCCTGACCCTTTGAGGGGGGGCTTTTCCGCCCGAGAAAAGTTCCGCCGTGGGGGAAAGATGACGGGGCTTCAAACCTCCCTGTGGAGGAGGGAGCCAACACGCAGCTTGACTACATAGCACTTAACAGTATCCCTGGATTTTCCACGAATTTTAACCTCCCCCCGATATCGCGCTGCTCCGGCGTCACCTGGGAAAGGGGAGTGGGGAGCTCTTCTAACAGCTATGTGGATTCCGTCCTTGGTCCCTACGCAGCTTGCCCTGTGTGCAGCAATGGTCCCCCCCACCCCTCACGGCACAATGGCGGCGGACTTCGGTAAGCCTGACTGGACCACGGTGGCTCTCCCTATAAACTTGCTTGAAGCGCATGCACCGGTCTGGGCTGAAACTTTTTGAAGAGATTACAGAGGCAGATTACCGGCGACGTGATATAGACCAAATCAATACATGGGGTCTATCCACATCTAGCATGCTTGCAGGCAGCCATAGCCCCCCTGCTCCCAAAAACATTTCCATCCTTATAATAAAAGCTTCTTACCGGGAACAGGCTCCTCTGCTGGTTCCTCACTACCAAGTCCCAGCGGCTGCGACTGCTAGCTTCTTCCTGGCTGGAAAATAGCTCCTGGCTGCATGACGCCTGGGAGTCTCCAAACACCTCAGTAGCCTCCCTCTCGGGTTCCTCTACACCTCCCCTCCTCTCCAGGCTCTGAACTGTCCATCCTGATCCTTCGGATTGGCAGTGGGGTTACATCCAAGTATCGAATTTTTTATTTCTAGCATCAGCTCCTTGTAAAAATGGCAGGTCGTGGGGGCAGCAGCACCTGAAAGCGGCTGGTTTCCCCTGACGTGCTTTGCAGTAGGCACTCTGCAGCTCCTTTACTTTAACCTGCACTGCACCGCTCCCGGTCAATAGCCCCTGTATTGCATGACTTTGATATCTGGCCGTAGGTATCAAATTTCTATGGCTGGAGAGCAGCTGTGCCTGCACAGCTTTCCTCACCCCAAACACTGATGAGATCCTGCAGCTCGGCAGTGCTCCATGCTGGGGCTCGTTTGGGGAGTGGAGGCATGGTCACTGATTGATTGATTGATTGCACTCCACGCCTCGCTGAGCAAACAGGAGGGGATTTTTAAAATTCCCCGGCGGCATTTAAAGGGCGGGTCACCTGAGCCCAGGCAGGTTTGGGAGTGCAAAACATTGACCAGAGAGACTGAAAAGGTATTTGCTGGGATACCTCCTAATACCCTGGAGGGCCAATTACACGCGCTGGTGAGTGTCCACCACCTGATGACTGCACGCTGCTGCAAACAAAAACCAGCCGCTGGAATTCGCTCTAAAAAAAACCCGTAGCAGACCAGGAGTAAAAGCAGCGCTGCAGACCAGGGAGTTGCAGCGCTGGCTGAGCTTTGTAAGTGTGGACACCGAGTAAGTTGCAGCGCTGTAACCCCCTCACCAGCGCTGCAACTTGCAAGTGTAGCCAAGGCCTTTGTCAGACACCTTAGCACCTCATAGGAGAACAGTTCCCCAACACAATCAGGAGTAGGTAGGCACAGCCCTTTAACACATTAAAGTACGTTACGTTAGCTATTGGTTTTTCACACTTGATGTGAAGGGAGTGGTGTTTATTGATTCAGGCATTGGACTGCTTTATGTTCTAATTCTTTATATTCTATGTAGTTCAACGGATAATCCCTCAAAGGAAAAAAAAATAGAAGCAACTGACTGAGAGGAATCATCACAGGTTATAATCTGAGTTCTTTGAGTAAAACCATTTCTATTGTCTTGCATGCAATTACAGAACTGAAAGATAAGCTCAGTCAGTTTCTGGTCTCTACAACAGTGAGTGGTTCTTCTTTAACAAAGCAGCATTATTTATAGCAGTGAATGAAATTCTCTTCAGATTCCAGCATGCTACTAAATTTGTGTGTGTGTGTGTGTGTGTGTGTGTGTGTTTTTCTTTCTTCTAAGCCCATTGAAATCTCTGGTTCCATAGGCAGCTCCATGATTGGTATTGCTATTCTGCTTGAGAAAACACACATTCTTTTTGTAGTGTCTGAAACGAAATGATTATTGCAGCATACTTGTTATTGCTGTATTACAGTGCAGCAGCCCTTCTAGTAGAGCTAAAGTTAAGGATCAAGGTTTGTCAACATCTCTATTCTAATGCCTGTTCTTAGACATCTAAATTATCATCAAAATGTGATGTAAATTAACTTGGGTATGTTTTGTTTGTGTGTGTGTCTCTGATTATAGTTGCAGCAACACCAATGGCACCTGGTACAGGTTAGTTGTGATGAGTGCTACATTTGATGTAGGTATTTTTGTGCTATGTCCAAATGATGCCCTCGTATACCTGTGTAAGGTAGAGTTTGGCCCTGTATTTTTAAAATTCTCCATTTTGTGCACAGATTCCCTGCATTATCCATCAATTTTTAGAAAGCTGGTCTCAAACATGTTACTTAATCTTTGAAGCAGATGAATGGGAAATCTCAGCATTGTTTTTAGATCTTAAATATGTTTTATTCCTTTCTTTCCAAGACTGCTCTGGACTTGTAATGGTTTCTAGAGAAATTTTCCCTGAATCTTCCATTGCTTTGTTGCTGTATATGCAGTTGCTAGACCTTGCCCTTCTGTCACATCAGCATATCACCTCTTGCAGGTTTCATGGCATCTGGTGGCTGACATATTCTGGGATATTTCTAAAATGTCACATGAATCATTTTGTCTGCTTCCTTATTGTTTTGAATGTGCCATTTTGTTAGACATGTTGACATTTAAACTCTCTCAATTTATACAATTAAGCAATAAAGAAAACAATCAAATGTAATGGCGAAGAGCAAAGTGGGTTGCATATCTCTTTAGCTTTCATATTTTTCCTGCTATTCTAATTTACATGCTATTGAATGCTAACCTGACCTTTCCTTTCTCTATTTATGATTCTATATCAGAAAAAAGGAAAAGGGATTCTGATTTTTTAATATACATTGTATAATAAAAGGTTTATAAAATGCAGACAAATCATAAAAGATCCCGCCCTATGTGTGAGCAAAAATTCCACTGTCAGTGAAGTAACTTTTGTTTTGGAACGAACAGTGTTGTTCTAAGTGGCACTCTGATAGCCAGGATTACATTCTGCACACAGCAATGCATTGAAATCATAATAACTCCAAGGGGAATTCTACATCATTGCACATGCGCAGAATTCATGTCCCCCGCAGATTTCTTTGCTTCCCTGCAGAAAAATGACTTCTTCTGGGGAAGAAAAGGGAAGCCACAAGAGTGGTCATGTTCCCCTCTCTGACAGCACAGGCAGGTTGGGTTGGGTGCCTGGAGCAGCTGGTAGAAATGTAAATCACTGCTGGAGCCAGAGGGATAGGCAGTTGTGCATGTGAGAAAGAGTGATACTCAGTCCCTCTTGCTCGCTATTGTGGCATGCTCAGCATGGAGGGGCAGGGCTTTGGGGTGTTTCTGAGGAATGGGGCAGGCTCTGTCCTCTCAGGCAGAACAGAATCTACACTCCTGGAGGCCGGGCTGGCTCCAGGCACCAGCCCAGCAAGTAGCTGCTTGGGATGGCCAACGGTGAGGGGCGGCATGTCCAGGTCTTTGGCAGCAATTTGGTGGCCAGTCCTTCGCTTCGAGAGGGAGTGAGGAACCCGCTGCCGAATTGCCGCTGAAGACTGAAGCGGTGGTGGTAGGGCTGCAGATCACGATCTCGGCTTTTTTTTTTTTTTTTTTTCCCCTTCCCCCGCCCGGGGTTACGTCGGTGCCCGGGACCGCCGACACTGGAGCCAACCCTGCGTGAGGGGGGATTTTGCACCACTGAGGAATGCAGAATTTTTCAGAAATTAATGTGCATGCAGAATTTCCTTTCCCCCACAGAAATGGGCTGCAGTGCTGCTGGCCACCACTAGGAGCCACCGGACCTAGCAGAGCTCAGCTTGCACATAAGAGACATTGCTGGCGGGAGGGAGAGAGAGCTAGAGGGTTCCTGGCAGCTGTAGTTCCCAGCATGCCCTGAGGGAAGCAGAGGGTAGATGCAGTGCAAGCCTGGGACGGAGCATCAGGCTATTTCTCCCTTTGGATCTCTGGGTGGGAGGGAGCGGGTATCTGGGCTGGCATGGCTCAGTGGCTGGGCTCTGGGTGTGAAGGGGATTCAGGCGTGTTAGCTGGGGGGGCACGGCTGGGCTCTGGTGGGGGCTGGCCCCCTGGCTTGGCTCAGTGGGGGTGGGGCAAAGAAACAGGAACTGGGTTGTCACAGAGGTTTTTTTTAACTCTCTGCTCCTAGGGGAATTTTTGTGTGTTTGTATTGTTACAGACATACTTGCTGACAGGAATTTTGAAATAAATTGCCAAAATAATTGAAATTGGTGTGATTATGTAGTGTTGTTCTGACAAATGAATTTTGCAGAGTTTTAAAACGTGTGCAGAATTTTTAATTTTTTGGTGCAGAATGCCCCCAGGAGTAAACCATTGCAGACATTTGGTCCAGGAGACAGCAGAACTTATGCAAGACTATTGTTTTGGAAAATTTAACAGGACTTGTAAGTAGAGCTTTGATATAAACCAAAGTATTAGTAGCAGTGTTGTTCTAGAGGGTGTGTACTGGGGAATGCCATTAATTGGGATTCCAGTAATCGGAGCATCATAGTCTAATAAAAGTAACTATGTAAAATAAGATAGCGGCTAATGCAACTGTCCACTTGCATATTCAGTTATCTGCACTGTATGTTCAAACTAGGCACTTTGAGTCAGTTGCTTTCAGTGTTTTCCAGTAACAGGTCTATTTATCTTAGGTGTTTCTGTATCATCTATCACCACACTCTTTTAATGCTAATGTTGTTAGTCCGTTTTAATGAAGATGACATTTCTAAATTCACTTTTTGTATCCTTTTGAGATGCTTGTTTCTCAAATACAAGTATTAAGAGTTAATCTGAACACAAATACTCTACTAACAGGAATTCTGGGCGTTTCTTTTGGAAAGGTTTAATGTTCAGTTTGGTTTGCTCTTATGTTGCATTTCTAAATAATTTTATGAGGCACATTGGACATAGTTGGCAACTCAAGCTTTTATTTATGTTTCCCAAATAATCCACAAACCTTTTCTGATTTATTGGTGGAAGTAAACTGGATGAGTGGATTTCCTGCTCTTTGTTTCTAACCAAGTATCTCCCATGTTACTTCATTGACCACAGAGTCCCAGAAGTGTCATAGTACACTGCAGAATTTGTAACTGCAAGGGTATGCCAAGGTATTATAATTCACCAGAAGTCACACTTTGGGATGAAAATACCAGTTAAATATCATTAGAAGAAATTGTCAACATTCAATACCTGGCTTTATTTGGAAAATAGACTCTTTAAGCATCTGCTGGTTCTCTATGCAGTTCTTCATATTTATCCATGATTTCTTTTGGATTTTAGCAGTCAAATTTATTGACATATCCTCAAGAAACTCTGTTGTCAGAAAGAAAATGTCTGGTAAAATTTAGAAGAGCTGCTTCTTGTTTCCAATTCTGTCTCTCTTCATCCCCTTCTCCCCCCCTCATCTCTGAATTTCAAGACTTTACATCTAGTCCAGTGTTAAATGGTTTAAAAAAATCCCTTCATATTGAAGAAACCACAAATCTTTTATTCTGCCATAGCTGCTAGTTAAATGACAGCTGACTGTTGCTGGTGTAAGAAAATATTGCTGTTTGATTGTACTCTGTCCTTCCAAACCCAGCTTCACATCAGTTCTTGCAGGAGGGCATCATAACTACAAAATGATGTTGAGGAATTTTATACCAAAAATGAATCCCTTTAAGGGGAAAATACCTCTTGAATTTTAGATGTGATATGCTAGATCAGGGGTAGACAACCTATGGCATAGGTGCCGAAGGTGGCACGCAAGCTGATTTTCAGTGGCACTCACACTGCCCAGGTCCTGGCCACCGGTCTAGGCAGCTCTGCATTTTAATTTAATTTTAAATGAAGCTTCTTAAACATTTTTAAAACCTTATTTACTTTACATACAACAATAGTTTAGTTATATATTATAGACTTAGAGAAAGAGACCTTTTAAAAATGTTAAAATATTATTACAGGCAGTGAAACCTTACATTAGAATGAATAAATGGAGACTCTGCACGCCACTTCTGAAAGGTTGCCGACCCCTGTGCTAGATCTTGAAGTGAGAGAATCACTGCTGTATGGCTTCATTCTTCTAACTGACTCATTTTAATAGTCTGTTAGTTTCAGTAAGTGTTAAAATTTTGTCTTTGAAGAGTTTCTTCTCCTTTATTGCTCTGTGTGCTCAGCTTTCTTTTACCAATACTACTGTTCCCAATGGGATGTGGCTAGAGATGGGTCACAATTGGAACTATTTATCCAAACTTTGGGGCTTTGGATAAAAGGGGACCCTTAATCTGAGCCACCAATGGTTTTGCAAATACAGTAGACTATTGATGAAGGTTTGCAAAACCCAAATCCTCCCTTTTTGGTTTTCCTCACTGCTCATATTGGTGTCTGGAAAGTTTTGCTCTCTTTGAGCTGTGGTGTGTATTTTGCCATCTGTTTGGCTCATGGTATTTACTCAAATTTTGCTGTTTATCCCCTTTCCCAGTTCACATATCCATTGTATTTCTAGAAGAGTTTGTCTAGTTGTGAGGAAAAGTCCTGACAATAACCTTTCTTCATTCTTCACTCTGTCCGTCCTCCCCCAAGAATTCTCCAAGATTTAGGTCGCTGTGCATAAGATATATGCTCCCTCCCTTACTAGACACTTTGAACCTTGCCTTTCATCTTTATCTAGTGAACTGAAGTGAGATCTAAGCCCTTCAAATGAGCCTGGAGGCATTTGAAGGCAAAATCCGTGGTAAACATTGCTGTAGTGGTAGGGAAGATTCATTTCTAACTTGGGAAAGATACTACTGAAGTGAGTTGATGGCACAAACAATAGTTTGCCTCAGGACCATGGCTGCAGAGTGCAGGCTTGTGCTCTTGTATCTAGAGGAAGCCACTTACCTGTCCTGCTTATCGTTTTGTTGATCCTTTAGTTGGTTCAATTAACATAGTTATCAGACAGTAGCTTTTAATTCTGCCATTCATCTTCTCATAAGTGAACTTAAATTTGTTTTAGCCTTCATATTTAAACCGCTATTTGCTGGAATGTATAAATAAATCATAAAAATAAAAATTACTATAATGTGAAATTGAACAAAGCTTCTGCATACCTCAGTCCCAGCCTCTCACCACAGACTTGGTGCCCAGCTAAGTTTTCTCCCCTTTCTCATTAGTTAATTAAGATTACTGGAGATGTATTAATTAGAAGCAAAGAAGAGTCAGGTCAGGTGAAGGCCATTGTTGGAGACCTACCTAGGCAGCCCAGATAATTGCTATTGAATAAATCATTGGCACTCTGCTTCTCAGTCAACACTGAACCAATACTGCTATGTGTTGCTGTGCCACATGCTCTTGGATGAGGTTTAGAACTGAGATCCTGATCGCTTCAGGACATTAGAGGTCTTATGGTACTCTTCATAAAAGCTATGGAATTAATCTGACATCCTGACCAAACACCCCAGGCAGTTTCAATGGATAAAATATTCTTCTGACCCCCGTCTATAATCTCTGGCATAATGTTGTTGTGTGGTGTTAAGCTTTTCCCAAGTTTCACTCCAGAGGTGGCTTCATTTCAGATCTGGATGAAGTGATCCCATGCTATGTATGAGGCCTTGCCCATACTTGGGAGGGTTGTCAATGCAGATATCCTGGTTTAGCTATACAGTAGAGATATTACCTCATCCCACCCTCACCAGTGGAGATGACATTTATACTTGCAAGTGTTCTTTGGTTGGTATAGCTTAAACCAGTTCCCCAAAGGGAGTAAGTTATATGAGCAGAAGGAATCTTTTGCTGGTAAACTGCACCTACCCTAGGGCTTTTGCTGGCATAACTATGTGTTAAGGGTGCGATTTTTTTTTTCACACTCCTAAGTGACATAGTTATGCTGGCAAAGCTTTCTAATTTAGACCAGGCCTTAGTTTGTAAAAGCACTTCAGGATCTCTTGGGATGAAAGTCATCATGATGATCATTTGAGTATGTAAGAAACAAATTCTGCTATTCAACCCATTGACTTTACCTGGGTTTGTACAGGTGTAAATGAGGGCAAAATTTCACCATAAGCCTCAGTAAGACTTAAGCTAGCCAGAATGATGTGTTGTCTTGGTTCAGATTTTCTAGGAACATATGAGTGTTTGCTCACCAGATATAGAGGGTCTGATTTTTAAATGGATTATGAATGCAATTATATAAACAAAATGTATGCTCAGCTGCATGTCCATTTGTCAAAGACTATTAATACATGCACATATAAGGTATCTGTGTATGGAAATTAGCTGTTTGCACATACCCCCAGGAACTGCACACACAAATTAGGCACAAAATGATATGCCTGTTTTGCACATGCACTTGTATTCCTTATGGATTCTGAAATCAGGCCCAGAATGTCTGGTAAACAGCTTATTGCAGTTGAACTCCTACTGTTGAACAGTCATAGGATATTGGTTATAGACATTTATTTAGATTTATAACACAGAGGCAAGTTCCTATCTATGGCTGTATGTGCTGATGACATAATTAAAATCAATATGATTTTTAAAAAAACTTCACTGTTGTCAAATTTCTGAATAAGTGGAAGCAGAAATGACTTAACTAACACTGAGAGTAAGAGCACAGTTTGAGAAGAAATAGATTTCAGAGGCTAAAAGGATTACTGAGAATGAAAAATATAATCAAAGATGCCAAGTAAATAGAGTATTTTGGGAAGAGAAGGGAAAAATTCATATAGTTACAGAACCTCTGCTGGGAGGTTTTATCTTTGATTAAGTAAATGTAATTAGAGGATCCAGTTAATGGCAGTGGAGAATGCATTGTGTTGTACATCTTGAAGTTTACTCAACATACAGCAGGATCAAAACACAGCTGTGAGTGCCTGAGAAAAAGTAGGTCTATATTTTTGTGAAGTTTACTCTCTAAGTATCTTGATGTGAATGTGTATCTCCACTGAGGCCAGAGTCCAGAGAAGATGACTATTTTCTGATAGTGCCCCAAAGCCTCAGTTATTATCAGGGCTTTATTAGCAGTCTTTGGGTTAGTGGATAGAGCCCGGTATGGGGACCCAGGTGACTTGGCTTCTATTCTGAACTCTGCCACTGGTCTGCCAGGTGACTTTGGGCAAATCACTTCCCCTCTTTGTGCATCAGTTTCCCCACCTGTAACATGGGGATAATGAAACTGATCTCCTCTGTAAAGTCTTTGAGAGCTACTGATGAAAAGTGCTGTATGTGAGCAAGGTGATGGCATTTGTACTGGGCTGGGCACTGCACGAATACATTACTTAAAGAAAAACACTGCCATCAAGAGCTTACAGTGCAACAAGTAGGTGTGACAGGCAATTGGGAAGGGGAGGAGGTTAATGGCCATAAGCCTAGTTATGTTCACAGGTAAGTGGCTTTGAGTTAATTACATATTTTTCTAATTAATTTTTAAAGTAATGTTCATAAAGAAGCAGACAATAAAAATACAAAAGGTAAATGACACCCAGCTTGTATATCTATCCAAATACCGCACATTTCATAGGATAGCCAATAAAATTATGCCATTACCCAACTTTACAGCTTGTCAACTTGCAATACAAAATTAGACAATGTGTTTGGGTGGGGTAACAAGAATCATAAAAAGACACACACAAATAGGCAATAAAGGGAAGGAAGGGATTGAGGAAGAGAAGAGAGAGGGGAAAAAGCAGAGCGGTCAGGTGGAATGGAAGTCTGGCATTACTGGGCTATCGGAGCATTCTTTATCCAAATAGATCAGTAAACGTGGACCACATTTCTTCAAATTCCTATAATTGCTCTGCTTGTCAATAAGTTATTTTTTCTTTCACTGCTAACTCAGACAGGTCCAAATACCACAGCTCTCTTCTGGGCATAAGCCTACTCCTCCATTTTTGTAAAGTTGTATGCTCAGTAATAATTGCTGTCCTCTTCCTTCAGTAGCAGGGAGGGTGTCAGAGATACAAGTTAAGGGAATACAGTCAAGCTGAAGCAGTATAAGTTACGGTAAGCATGCATGCTGTTATCTATGGGTGTACATTATAGTGTTTGCGAGGATCCCAGACCAACCTTTATATTGGAAAGTATTTTAAAGTGCAATAGCCTCACATTCAGTATTTGCCTCCTTCAGGGGATCCTCATGCTAATGGCTGGATGCAGCTGTTATGCTTGTGATTACCATAAGAGGTGTGGCATAATGGTGTCTTGCTTCTGTGACAACCAAATTAAGAATAATGATAATTAATAATAAAAAAGGCAGGCACATAATTAAGAGCCTTTCTTCAGCTAGAAAGCAAAGCTGTCAGGAAAAAAAAGTTGAACATTCTAATCTTCATTGAGACCTTCCTTTCACTCCATTCTTACAAAGAACAGTTCTTCCCTCCTGGAAGCTGGATGTACCATAAGGAAAGCTTTGACTCTTGAGAATCTCTTGCTGCTTTCTCATCTGAGTGATTGCCCTCCCCCCCCCTTTTTTTTTTTTAAATCTGAGTGGTTTGGGTTGGTTTACAAAGAAATGGGACTCTCCTCCTGCTACATCCCCTTGTGCAGTAGGAAACAAAGGGGAAATGCAGTTTTGGGTAAGAAGTGTTTCCATGCCCTGCTCTCTATTGGATGGAGTTAGAATGGCTCACATATAGCTCATAGGCCGTATACCAAGAACCGTTTCTTTTTTTAGTTGAAATATTAGGGCCAGGTGGTCTAGGGAAAGGAGGATTGGAGTACCCTCCCTACTGTTGCCACAAAGTTCAGAGTAGCCATAATTTGCAGCGTAATGACAGTAGCGCAGTCATTGATGGCTGTGGCAATGTTACACTTGTGTTAGGCTGAATATGACTATCTTTTTTTAAGGAGCATGCACCTTAAGACAAGCTGGCTCTTAAACCTTCTCTGCCAACGTGATTTCCTGCTGGTTGAAGATGTTCTATTTATGGGCCTTTTTTATGGTTGTTATGGCAACCAGATGCCAATTACTGGAACCTTTTATGGGCCTGTGTAATGAACAGCGGGTTTAAGTGCTGCACCTGCTGGCTCTTAACATCTCTGATAGCTTCAAGAGCTCAAAAATCCATGAGAATGGCAAAGCCAAATACATGAACGTGGTGGTTCAATGCAGCATCGAACCTTTGGGTAAGGCTCCATCTGAACACTTGGCATTACTATATTGAAGCAGGGTTCATTCATTGTTAGCTTTGAGAAATGTGAAGTTAATTTTAGACACATGCACTCCTGCGGCCTTTCTGTCTTTTTATGTCTAAGCTATGATTGCTCCCTACTTCTCTCCTGGCCCCTTTGCTCTTTCAGTTCATTTCCCTTTGTTTCTTCAGCCTGGCGCTGTACCTGCTAGTGTGCCTCTCCCTTGTAACTGGAATAGCCTTTCTGACTCCGTATTCCATACATCTTCACTCTCCTTTTGCTAATCCCATTCTCAGGACTTTTCTTTCATCCCGCATCTCCACCCCAGACACTACTCAGAAATATAGTTGTAATTAACCCTGCTTGAGGTTAAATCTCAGCACTCTGGATCCAAAAACATGACTCCCCACACAGCGTAAGCCAAAGGACCATCTCCCTTAGCAAGATGGCATTAAAAGACATTTAAATCCTTTGTGGCCCAACCACTAGAGGGTTACAAAGACCAGTAATCCCAACAACCCCATGGGAGTCAAGGGAACTCCAAGCAGATTTGGGCCCCAAAGGTGGCAGATGGCAGAAAGAGGCAACAGCTTTGGCACTCAGTTTAGGGCAAGAGCGTTGCAATTCCTGTTCCAGTGCTCTGAGGTATCTCAGTGGCATCCATGAGGGCTCAAGATAGAGGGTGGGAGTTGGGTGTCAGGGATGACAGAGCTGGATTTGGGGATATTGATCCAAATGTTGAACTTTTTGAGTTTTTTTTTTTTTTACCACTGCCAGTCATGCAAGAAAACCATATAATGGTATTCCAGCGGCTCCCACTATGCTTTTTGCAGAAGGCTTTAAGCAACAGAAATACTATGCTATGGCTGCCCTTCCTTTTGGAGGGAATCTCCTCTTTATATTTTATTTTTGGTCATGTGCTGCTTATAGCTATTTCCCAATTCATTTCTCTTACTAATAGCTGCCATATTACATCCAGTCTCATAAACTCATAGACTTTAAGGTCAGAAGGGACCATTATGATCATCTAGTCTGAACTCCTGCACAATGCAGGCCACAGAATCTTACCCATCCACTTCAATAACAAACCTCTAACCTATGTCTGAGTTATTGAAGTCCTCAATTTGTGGTTTGAAGACCTCAAGGTACAGAGCATCCTCCAGCAAGTGACCCATGCCCCATGCTGCAGAGGAAGGTGAAAAACCTCCAGGGCCTCTGCCAATCTGCCCTGGAGGAAAATTCCTTCTCAACCCCAAATATGGCGATCAGTTAAACCCTGAGCATGTGGGCAAGACTCACCAGCCAGCACCCAGGAAAGAATTCTCTGTAGTAACTCAGATCCCATCCCATCTAACATCCCATCACAGACCACTGGGCATACTTACCTGCTGATAATCAAAGATCAATTATTTGCCAAAATTAGGCTATCCCATCATACCATCCCCTCCATAAACTTATCAAGCTTAGTCTTAAAGCCAGATATGTCTTTTGCCCCCACTACTCCCCTTGGAAGGCTGTTCCAGAACTTCACTCCTCTAATGGTTAGAAATCTTTGCCTAATTTCAGTCAGAGAGAGTTGTAGCAGTTCTAGATTTTAACACTGAGTGACTACAGAGTGGGGCGTTGCCATTTTTCTTGCACAAATGACTATGAGAAAGGACGGTTTTAGTGCTGTAATAATGAGCTTGGAGGACGAGAGAAGAGAGCCAATCCCTCAGAGGGCTTCAGCGGGTCATGTTATGGTCTCCTAATGTTCCCTTTTTGTCTACTGTGTGAGTCTAATGCACTTTCTAAGAGCATATATTCCGCCCTGTGAGTCATCTTTATTTTATTCTATATCTGTTCTTTTACTGCCTGGTTTTGGATCACACTCCCCATGGTATCTCAAAGTTTAGCACTATGCTTGTAAATCATTAAAAAGCCTTGTCAGTCATTTTTCCTGTTGCATGTTAAGGTGCGTTATTCAGTTTAGGGCCTAGGTATTTAATTTTTCCCTAACACTAGACATACTCCAAAATGGTCCGAACTGCATGCAACAAGAAGCAGCTGCTAACTCATTCAGTGTCCACCTCTCTCCCCATGCCATGTTTTCACACACACAAGCTGAATGTTTACTTTGATAGCTTCCTCTCATCTGTTTATTTGAAAAAGACATTTAAATGTTATGCGCTGATTAACATCACTTGTCAAATGGAAGAGTAGCTTGAACTTCTTCCCATGCCTTTTTTATCCAACACTTTTTAATAAAATGCAGTCAGACCACTAAGCTTTACATAAGATTTAAGATTGGTGTCTGAAATAGTTTGGTGATACCCTGATTTGGTGTGACAAGCAGTGATGGGAGCAAGAAACATCATGGTAGAACTGAACTGGGATCATATGCAAATATATAGATTTTATTAGTGCAATTTGGTGATGTCTTTATTCAAAACACTTAGCTGTTTATCACTGCAGTTATACAATGCCATTATTCATTGAACATTTCCTGCTATTTTTGTTTTTTTCCCCCTTTCATCTGCAAATTATCATTATTTTGTTATCATACACTGATCTTGTTATCAGCTAATGCAGTCAAAATTGGGTTGATTCGGCTACCACCCTTCGTTTTACTACGGTGTCACAGATGACTTAAACTTATTAAATGATCCCTTATGGAAAAGCCTTATAGAACTGAATTGAACTTACAGGACAGGATACTTTTTCCTGAGGGGCTTTGAATCCAAAAAGAACTGAGGGGTCATGGTAGACAGTCAGCTGAACATGAGCTCCCAGTGAGATGCTGTAGCCAAAAGGGTTAACACGATCCTTAGATGTGTAAACAAGGACATATCAAATAGAAATAGGGAGGTTATTCTACCTCTGTATTTGGTACTGGTGCGACTGTTGCTGTTATATTGTGTCTAGTGCTTGTGTCAACAATTCAAGAAGGCTGTTGATAAACTGGAGAAGGTTCAGAGAGTGAGCTCCTTGAGTCAATCAATGTGCTTAGCTTAACAGAGAGAAGATTATAGACAATGATCAAATCACCCCATAATTGCCTACATGTTTGATAATAGTTGGCTTTTTAGCCAAGCAGACAAAGATTTAACAAGAGGCAATGGTTGAAGGTTGAAGCTAGAAAAATTCAGACTCGACATTTTTAACCATGAGGATAAATGACCACTGGAACACCCTGCCAAGGGTTGTGGTGGACTCTCCATCACCAGAAATTTTTAAATTAAAATTGGATGTTTTTCTAAAAGAGAGACTGTAGTTCAAACTGGAATTAATTCTTGGGGGTCCTGTGGCCTGTGTTATGCAAATCAGACGAGATCACAATGGTTCCTTCTAGGCTTATCTATGAATTGGTGATATGAAAACAATAATTATGTTAAAATTATTAAATTCTATAGGTTTTAGAGTAAAGAGGTAAATTTTCTATCAAATGTTTAAACCACCCTAAAGAATGTAATAAAGAATTCTATGCCTGCTATGGAGGTTTGTAGGATTTTTTTAAAAAATACCCCATTTTGCATAGGAGAGCATTCTCCTTTTCCTAAGGGTCCAGAGATCTTAAACGTTGAAATGCATGAATCCTCCAACCTTTTCCACACACTGCTGTGAACATTCGCCCCTTAATTGATGCATTATTAAAGCAGTAGATGAAATGAGGAGTCAAATAGCTCAAAACACTCAAAATGTTGCCTTCAAGGTCTGATCAGCTGAAAGGTCTGACAGTTCATGCATTTGTCACCTCACACATGGATGACTTCAATGAACTCTGTGAAGGGCCACCCTTGAACATCATCCAGAAAGCTACTGCCTACCTCTGCAATGGATGAGCCGATATGAGCATGAATCGCCAGTGCTTCATGCGCTGACCTGGCTGTCTATTCAATTTTCAGTGCAATTGAAGATATTGGTGACCATCTCTAAAGCCTTTGGTAGCTTGGGACCTGGCTGTTGGAGAAACTGCCTCTTTCCCATCCCAGGTCAACCTGGGGCACTGTTGCTGTTGGTTTATAGAGCTGAACATGGCAAAAGGGCAGTGTCAGAACTTTCTTCGTGGAAAGATCTCCTCTGCAGAATTCATTCCAGGCGACTCTATGAATCCCAGCTGGCAGCATGCAGGTGACAAGATAACTACATCTGTTGTGTTTATTTATTTATTTATCTTAATTACAGTGTTTTCAGCTGGCAGGATAACTTTAAGTTCTAACAAAGCAACATTATTTCTATTCAGTTTGTTTCCACCATGGAATTTTAAAGCATAGCTCTAGTTGTAATTACTGAGTCTCTATATGTTCATAAAAAAGAATCACTTCATAAATATTGAATTGTGCTATTATGTATGGTCCATTTTGTGTGTGATGGTTACCTAGAAATAAATTGATAGAAATTAGGTAATTATCACTGGAGGTATTCATGAGGATTTGAAAGCAGATAAATAATAAATAGGAATGTTGTTTGCTCATTCAGCTTCAAAACCAAAGAACATTCTTGTTATTATCTCATTGATGCATCCGGTCCAGTAAGCAGGAAGGACTATGTGAAGGAAGAAAAGAAAAAAGCTAAAGGCAGTCTAGCTGTTTTACAGGCAACAATTGTCACCCCAAATCAGGCCAATACTAGGGATGGAGGAGTCTTGAAGAGGAACAAAACTGCTTAGTAGATTATTTCAGTAGATGTGAGTCCATACATGCTTAAAACTTCTCCGAATTAGGCCCTGTAAGAGATGACAACCACTTGTACCCTGTATCCACTGAAGTTCGGTCCTGTCCCAATTTAACAAAACACTTAACTGAGTTTAAGTGCTTGTTCAATCTGAGTCTATGTAAGCTAAGTGTTTATCAGTTTAAACTGCCTGTATGTGTTAAAAATTAGAGAAATTAATTAGAAATTCAGAAACTTATTTTTCCAATATAATAAAGTTGCATTTGATGTATAACATTTTTTCATACAGGTGTCCAAAATGCTTATCTGAGAGAAATAAATGGGGGGAGTGGAAAATAGTTAAGAAGAGGAGAAAGATATTGTTACCTCTTTTTGATCCAAATGGCTAGTCAAAGTTGGGGCCCTGCAGGTTGTTCCAGTTGGGAGTAGAAAATGATGAAATCTGTGTTTTTTGTTTTGTTTTGATGCCATCTTGTTCATTTACAAGGAACGTACAAAGTTCTGCTTCTTCAAATGCAGGAGGAATCAAGAACAAAAGAAGCAATTTCTTAGTGTACAGCTCCAAGCCTCCTTAGCCAGAAGCAGTCTCCTGTGCTTACAGGCTCCTGCTTATCTATCTTGCTCTGCCTCAGTTCTCTCTCTGTTTCTAGTCACCCCACCAGCTAGTCTTTTTCCACACCCAGTGACGCAGCCACCTACCTGACCAAAATAATGTCCCGTGGGACCCTCCACCCGCGTGGTCCTCGTTTCTGGGAAGATTCTATTATGCCTTGTTGTAGGTGAGGCCCCTTAGCTGAGTCTTACAACTATTTTAGGTGACGAGCATGCTCACATATCAGTTTCAATGAGGTTTTAACTCAACCCATAACAAGGTTTAAGCCAGCTCATAAGAATATGTGAATTTGAGAGCTCTCCGGTTGGCATAATAAAACCATCTCAGCAAGAGGAGGTAGCTGTGTCGGCAGGAGATACTTTCTTGCCGACATAGAGCTGTCCACATCGGTGCTTAGGTCAGCATAATGTACATCGCTCAGGGGTGGCTTATTCCCACCCCTGAGTGATGTAAGTGGTATTGTGTACAAGCGCTAGAAATAGAGAGCGGGAAGCTGTTTCAGATAGTGATAGCTTTCCACAAGACTGATCTCACTTTTGTACGTTATCCAGCCTGTGCTGGAACAGACTGTGAGCAGAAGAATAGGCAATAGTAGGATAGAGTAAGTCCCTTGGGGGTTGTAAAAACAAATTGACTTTATTTGGAATTCTTAATTAAAATCCCAACTTTAAAATTTTAAGACCTTACTTTTCATTTGCAAGATTCATTCTGTGCATCACTCCTTTCTGCTTCACTCTCATCTCTGCCAACGAGACCCAGCATACTGAAGACTGTGAAGTACTAGGATATTATTACTTCCATGATTGCCAGCAACAATATGCCATATAAAAACCACCAAGACACTTGATTTTCCTAAACCTTATCTGTACCTAGAGGTGAGATTAAAACCAGGATATGTTGTGTGACTCAGAGCACAATACAGTGGTTTCTATTCATTTATAATAAATGATTTGGTGAAGCACAAGTGTAAAAACAAAGTATACATTGATTTAGACATTTTGCAGGGGCCTGTGAGCTTGGAGTGGTGTCCGAACTACTGCTGTGTAATCATCTTCAGCGAAGGTTCTTTTTAGCATCTGCATTGGTGGTTAGCCTTCCCCTGCTTCTCCTTCTAGTTTGCCCTATTTCAAAGTTCCATTAGGCAAACTCTGATACAAATGCCAAGGTCTCTTGTTGCCTTCCGCCACGTAATGGCTTTCCTATATATGCCTTTCTTTGCATTGTTGATTTCTGACTTCATTTGTCTGGCTGTTTACAGTCATTTTCCGAGTCCCAGCACCAGAGAAGCAATTTATAGAGAAAAAGTGGAGAGAACTTGTGTGTTTATCTTGGATACTTACAAAATAATTTTCAAACATTTAAAAAAAAAACTAGGCATGTTAGCTTTAAAATATATTCAGATGTTGAGAGTTCTAAAAGTAAGTATTATTTCCAATCAGCTGTGCGTGAATCAAAGTTAGGATACAAATAATGTTCAGAATCTTTACTCAAGCTGCTTATGTTCTACTAGCATGTGAGAGGGACAGGATTGGATTTAATTGATGTTTTAAATTCTGTTAAAGAATATTTGACTGGCTATATGTGATCTTTCTGAGTCAATTGATATTTATACCTTTTTCCTACTTATTATTTTCAGATCATCTTTTTTTTTTCTTATGAAAAACTCCATTCTTTTTATATGTTCAATGATTTTTCTCTTTGAGTCAGTACTGAATCATTGCCCCAGTGTGGCATTATGGCATACTGCATGGCTGGCTGTGTCATCCATTGGATGAAATGTAATATTGCAATGTTGATCACTGGTGGCTGGTTAAAAATCAAACAAACAAATAACTCACTGTCACTTTTGGAACTGTTTATAATGAGTGCCAAACTACTTGAAATTCAAGAAGTGAGGGTTTTTTTTTTCATCGTGAATTTAAAAATGATCCTATTTTGCTTGTTAAATTATCTAAATATAGTTAATGTCGTTCAAAAAAATTGGTGGACCAGTTTGAGTGAAAGTAACATATGGGTAGTATGAGAATGTGAGGGATAGCTCAGTGGTTTGAGCATTGGCCTGCTAAACCCTGGGCTGTGAAATCAATCCTTGAAGGGGCCATTTTGGGATTTAATTGGGGATTGGTCCTGGTTTGAGTAGGGGGTTGGACTAGATGAACTGCTGAGGTCCCTCCCACCTTGATATTCTAATGAATGTAAAGTAACCATTTTGTCAAAGTGAGGAAACTCCAAATTTGGCTAAAAATGAAATGGTTAAAAAAGGGGAGGTGGAGGGGAAGGAATCACTCATCTCACACCCTCAGTGTTAACCTGATAAAATTCCACTGTGTGCAACTCTATCCTGCCTACTTAACATTCTCCTTGTAGTCTCATGAGGAAGAAGAGAGAGAATATCTCCTGTTCTCAACTTTTGATAGTTTTGCTGTTGTATAGGAATTGGAAGCCCTGATAGTTTGGGAGCCCTCTAGTGGACCTCCCTGTCTTCTGTTGTAGAAATCACCAGGTCTTAACAGATAGTGTATAGAGAGAGACGTGGACCTTGTATGTAGTTAGAGAGCTTGGTTATTTGGAACCCAACCGTCCCCGTGTGGTTTCCTACTATTACCAGTGCTGCAAGGAGAGCAAAGACATAACAGCTGGGCACTGTTAATAGCTGCTGTGCTTTGCTATAGAGGTAGTTGCACTTCACTAGTGATTCTTACAATACTTGCAAATATCTTAGTAAAGTTTGCCAAGCATTCTGGAATGCTTCTAGATGAAAGACACTATATATAATTAGGATCATGATTAGCCATAAGTAACCATAGTACAAAGAAAACAGTTACTACATCATTCCATTTTGTGGCCTCTCATTACAGTTTAGGAAAAGCCTATAACTCATTCCCCTGTCTAACACAGATTTGATACATTCAGTTCTTCAAGGTTTGACCCATGTTACCTTCCTTTTTGACATGAAACTGATTATATCACAAGGCAGGAAGAAAAATAAAACCAGATCTAGATCCATCACTACAGTACTGGCAGCAGAGAATCCTGTGGCACCTTATAGACTAACAGATGTTTTGGAGCGTGAGCTTTTGTGGGTGAATACCCACTTCGTCAGACGCAGGTAGTGGAAATTTCCAGGGGTAGGTATATATATGATAGCAAGCAAGCTAGAGAAAATGAGGTTAGTTCAATCAGGGAGGATGGGGCCCTGTTCTAGCAGTAGAGGTGTGAAAACCAAGGGAGGAGAAACTGGTTCTGTAATTGGCAAGCCATTCACAGTCTTT
>NC_133782.1:15772950-15805856 GCF_003597395.2 Chelonoidis abingdonii | reverse complement strand
GGACTAAACAAAGACTGTGAATGGCTTGCCAATTACAGAACCAGTTTCTCCTCCCTTGGTTTTCACACCTCTACTGCTAGAACAGGGCCCCATCCTCCCTGATTGAACTAACCTCGTTATCTCTAGCTTGCTTGCTAGCATATATATACCTGCCCCTGGAAATTTCCACTACCTGCATCTGATGAAGTGGGTATTCACCCACAAAAGCGCACGCTCCAAAACATCTGTTAGTCTATAAGGTGCCACAGGATTCTCTGCTGCTTTTACAGATCCGGACTAACACGGCTACCCCTCTGATACAGTACTGGCATTATTTGAGCTGATTTCCCCACCTCTCACACTTCTCTTCTCCCCAGATTGATGGCAATATAATAGTTAATAAAATGTGTTCTCAGGTTAGCCTCATGCCTTGGATAAGGGATCACTCATGGGTGTATTATTGCATAAAGGCCAATGAAAAACTATTTAAAGCATATGATGCTGCCCTTTTCCCTTCCTAATAGCTGCTAGCTCTTATGTTCCAAGTTTTTTCAATTGCTGGCGCACAGAAATGATTAAAAAAACAAACAAACTTGACGTTTGTTTCTCAGTTAAACTCTGAACAAATAGGTGGCCTGTGTGGGAGCACCGTGGGCTGAAGTTACAAACTGTGCTCTCAGACATGCTTGTAACGAAAAGTTCAGTTGAGCAGATCCTTCTGTTCCAGGGTGTCTGTTTGGGGAAAGCATCAGTGAAGCAAATAGGGCTGTGCCAGCTGCACCTTATGGAGACTAATCCTGTTCCCATTGACTGCAAAGGGCCCAGGATTGGGTCCATGGTACCTGACTTTTTTCTTTTTTTCTTTTAAGTTCTGACCTGGCAATTTCTGTGGATGAAATGAAAGATCTTGCCTCCAAAGAGCTAGTAGCAATGGGTGAAGTACCTGAAATGAGAAGATAAAAGAGAGACCTCCAAATAAAGACATTTTCCCCTCCTCCAGCTCCTTTATGATGCTTTGTTGGCATAAAGTGGGGCAGAAATGACCCCTCACCAGGTCCACTTCCTGGGACAGGGTGGAGAGAGGGCATTGCCAGATCACTGCTGCAATCAGGGTATTAACTGCCTTCTATATTCTCCTTCTCTTAGCTCCTTATGAGACTTCAATTAGGAGTTAAACTAGGCAGGACCTTAAACTAGGAGTTAAACTAGGGTCCAGAATATAGTGTTGCAAAGTGGCTTACATCTCCTGCCACCTTCATTTCTGCACTGAGTGCAGGACTGGTATGTCAGAATTGGGCCATGAGGGGAGCTTTTTCCCCTGCCCTGCCCTGCGTGCAGTCATTTGCACCTATACAAAGCTGGGTGTCAAATGCTGCTGGTTCTGATATGGATGGCTGTATGTGACAGGATAAGGTACAATACATGGGTGAAACAGGTTCATAATGATCTATATAGGAGCTGCTCCTAAAATGGCATTGGGTTCAGTTTTCCTCTTTTGAAGGAGGCCTTTTTGTTTGGCCCTTTCTGGTTGTCTGGCTAGAATATTACAGAAAATATCACTGCACTGATTAGACAGACTGCTGTTTGCATTCCCTCTGTGCACTGGACAGGAGTGTTTCATTTCAAACATCATTGACAACTTGCTTCAGTGATTCTACAGCATCCATAGCATAATCCCTATCATGGGGGAAAGATGAAAGGGAAATATTTATATATTTTATTTTGGAAGATAGGCACGTTGGACACAAATATCCTTGTTCTCCCACAACAACAGTTGTATTGACAGCAAAGAAATCTCACTATCTCAGCCCATCAAAGATCAAAGCAAATATAATTTTCACTGTTGTCTGAAAGCTCCATTTTAAGATTAGCTGGCACAATTTTCATTCCACTTATCATGATTGAGCTCGGCTGATAGCGAAGTCACAAATCCGTAATGCCAGTCAAAAGGATATAGAACAAGATATTTGTAATGGTTTCTTTATACCTATTAACCTATGGTAACCTTGTTGATAAATACTGATTTTTAAGTTACATGAGGCCTGTGATGGGATGTTAGATGGAGTGGGATCTGAATTACTACAGAGAATTCTTTCCTGAGTGTCTGGCTGGTGAGTCTTGCCCACATGCTTAGGGTTTAGCTGATTGCCATATTTGGGGTTGGGAAGGAATTTTTCTCCAGGGCAGATTGGCAGAGACCCTGGGGTTTTTTTTGCCTTCCTCTGTAGCATGGGGCATGAGTCACTTGCTGTAATATGCTGTGTACCCTGAAGTCTTTAAACTGTGATTTGAGGATTTCAGTGGCTCAGACACAGTTTTGATACAGGAGTGGGTGGGTGCGATTCTGTGGCCTGCGTTGTGCAGGAGGTCAGACTAGATGATCATAATGGTCCCTTCTGACCTTAAACTCTATGATTCTATGATTCTATATTGCTTGACTTGGCTGTATACTTTGCATGAAATCTGAGCTGACTTGAAGCATAAGGAGTTATGAGTTAGTATCCTGGTAAGGGATCTGTTGCAACCCTTATGGATAGTCCTGTTGGTTCCAATGGAGCCTGTCACATGAGTAAATATTGCAGCATTTGACCCCTGTACACTAACCATAAATAGCCATGAGTACATGTATCAAAATTCCAATTGTTTTCATTAATAATTGGGAAATTAATCTTTTTTTTGCTGCTCCTAATGTGAACACAATGTCCTTTATTTAAAAATTGAATTAATAACATCTTTCTAGGGCTAGCCTGAGTTCATCACTTAAAACAACTCTCTTGAGGTAAGCAAAGGAAAGTACAGTATGTTACTGTTGTTCAGTATGGTGGGTCCAGTGCTGAAAAACTAAGCACCTTTGAAAGTTCCAATTAAAGTAATTGGAGTGAGGGGTATTGTGGTGCCTGGAATGGGTCACAGATGTGAGTGCCAGTCACAGGTCAGACTATCAGAAAACTGGCAGACACACCCAAAGCGGTGGTGGTATATTCTATAATTAGATTTTACCAAACCAGAAACAAATGTGCACTCCTGGAGCACTACATTAGTTTTACCCTGGAGCCACAGACAGTCCACCTTAGGCTCCTAGGCCTCCACTTTACCACCTAGACAGATTGGACTTTATGATGAATGGTTATTAAAACTCAAATCACTACACATTAGGTTCTGCCAGCCCCAAAGGGACAGTCACTTACCCCAGGCCAAGGTACACGTTGGATCTCACCAAAGACAACACTGAAGCCAATTTCTCTCTAGTAAACTAAATTAAAGATTTATTAGCTATGAAAAGAAAGAAGAGTTGTTAAAGTTAAAGCAGGTAAAATACATTACAGATAAATCAAAGTTTGTAAGTCCAATCTGATAGCAGAGATGGTGTATCTGTTTACTTCTCCATAAGTCTCTCAGGGCTGCCCAAAAATGATTTTGGTTTGGGGATCTCTGTCTTGAATCTGGAACGCTCCCTGACAGCATCCAAATAGATCACTTCCAAGGATTTTCTTCTTATAGCCATTTTCTCTGGAAAGCAATCTGGCAGGTGTTTTTATAACAGCATGCATTTTCTTCTGACGAAGAACAGGCAATGTAGACAGTCTGTGAATCTCCATTGTTAAACCAAGGAACCTTGCTATGAAGACAGGATGCTTCCTCAGTTACAGTTCTCAGGCAGTTTTCATGAAGCTTTCATATCAAATACATTCTTATCTTAAAACTAACACACTTTAAATTAAGGTTATTTAATTACTGGAGAGTACATAATGGGATAGCCAGAAACAATTCTTCATTAGCTTTCATATCATCTACATATTAAGTACATTCACATCTAAATACTAAATACAGGCCTTTTGACATAATGTTAACTAAGTAGAGTTGTATACTTAATGTGCAGCTAATCCAAGGTACAGGACATAAAAAAGGATATAGCAACAACAGGTTAATTTTGTTACAGTAGTATACATCAGACAAAATGTAGGTAAATGAAGACAAATACAATTAACACCTATTTTAACAAGTGAATTGTCTAGATGCACAACAGTACCTTTTAACACTCCTTCGTAGTTCACCCACCAGTGAATTGCCCAAGGGCTCTGATCTTAGCCGACCTGTCAACAGGGGCGGCTCTAGACATTTCGCCGCCCCAAGCAGAGTGGCATGCTGCGGGGGGCATTCTGCCTGTCACCGGGAGGGTGGCAGGTGGCTCCGGTGGACCTCCCGCAGGCGTGCCTGTGGAGGGTCCGCTGGTCCTGCGGTCTGCTGGTCTCGTGGCTTTGGTGGACGTCCCACGGGCATGCCTGCGTGACCAGCATGCTAGGGCCTGGAGCCATCCCTGCCTGTCAATATCACAGGGGGAAATTGTACAGATTGATATGTCACCAAAATGGTGGTTGTTTGAAGGTTGGTTTGTGTAGACCTTGTGACAGATATGGGGCTGTCTCTAATAATTTATGAAAACCATATGTTGGACTGGTTATTGA
The DNA here is from genome assembly GCF_003597395.2 of Chelonoidis abingdonii. NCBI lineage: Eukaryota > Metazoa > Chordata > Testudines > Testudinidae > Chelonoidis > Chelonoidis abingdonii. The sequence goes on along the minus strand of NC_133782.1, from coordinate 15,801,411 downwards.
AGTGTTTTCTGTATGTCTATAGTGGTTTAAATCAACAGAGGACATCTGGAAGAACAGTCAGGAAGGAAAAGAATGGTACAAAATAAGCTAGCTGTCCATAAACACTTGAATTGTTAAGCCAGAACAGGAAAGGGCCTGCAGAGCAGGAGATCAAAAGAACCATGGCAGGTTTAAAAAAAAAAAAAAAGCTCTCTTGAGAGAGGGGGATAGTAGTTCCAGGATCCAAATGGCAACATGTGATACCATGCAGCTGGTGTCTGAAGAAGAAGATAGGCCTATGTGGGTCACTATCGAAGGGTGTTAGGTAGAATCATAGAACTGGAAGGGACCTCGAGAGGTCATCTAGTCCAGTCCCCTGAATTCAAGGCAGAACTAAGGTAAGATAGATGTATCCGAAGGTTATTTTCTTTTTTTCCCTCTGAAAACTTTTGTTCCTACTTCTAAAATAAGCAATACTTTGGTTTTAAGAAGGCTGCCTGATCACTGTGTACCATTGGTTAAAGACTCCAGTAGGGAAGAACAACGTGTCCAGACTTGTGGGATCAGAACAGTGGATACATCAGACACTGTAGCCCAGGGACTAGTCTATGAGTGAGAGAACTATATAATTCCACCTCAGGCTAGGTAAGGCACAAGGCTTGACACCTGAGGAGGTGCACTCAAGAGACCAGACAGGAGTCAGCTAGCCTCCTAACCATCACAGACCTTAATAAGCATAAATATGAATTTGTTATTGTGCTTCCAAGTTCAGGTATAATTGAGCCAAATAGGTATGGCTAGTTTTGAAATGTGTCAAGCAGAAGTTAGTCCAGTGAAAGATATTACCTCACCCGCCTCATCTGTCTCTGATCCTAGGACCAACATGGCTGCAACAATTTTGCAAACAGCAAACCAAGTAAAGCAGTAAGTGATGGTTTGGGGTTGTGGAATTCACAATAAAAAAATCACTTCCAAGTTGAGCTAAACTATGGGAAATAATTTGCATAATGAACAGAGCTTTGTTGTGTTTTAGTGACGTCTTGTCTGAAGTACTGATTTTTAGAATCAGGTGCTTGGCATCTGGACTGGTTTCAGAGCGACTTGCCAAGAAGCCTGACAAGTAAGTACAGAAGCTTGAATATTTTTCTGGGTTTCAGAGAAGTGCTTACTTCACAAGCAGGGTCAACTCATAGATAGCAAATTAGAGTGGAATTTTCAAAGGGACCTCATTTATCCACTTGGTTCCCATTGAGAGTTAGTGGAATTGGGGTGTCCAGTTCCTTTAGGCTCTTTGTAGGCAAATCCAGCCACATTCATACACCGTTATCATTGCTTTAATGTGGTAACTTCTGTCAGCCCCAATTAGGATTTGGGCTGCTGTGGGTTAGCCTGAATTTGTACAGGACTTGTGTCTACACTACCCTGCAGTTTGGACTACAGGAGTGTGAATAGCAGTTTGCACTAAAATTCTGCACTGTAACTACACTGCGTTGCGAATTAAAAGGTTCCTAGTTCATGTTAACTTAGTTCTCTTCATTAATGCAAACAATGAACCTTTTAGTTTCCAAACAGGGGAATTAAGGTGCAGCACTCTGGTGTACACTTCTATTTGCAGTGCCTGTAGTTGGAACTGTGGAGCAATGTAGAAAAGCCCTCAGGATAAAAGACAATCCATGCCCCAAAGGATGTAGTCTAACAACTGACTCAATAACTCACCATGCTTATGACTTTTGACGTTGGAAAAATTAGAAATCTAGATATTAGAGATTAAACCTGTTTAAGTCCCCCCCCCCCATGGAAAACAAAATTTTTCATTGAAAAAATTGAACACTCAATATTGGCTGAAACCCAGAAAATGTTAATTTGGCAATGCTGCCATGGTGCCTCATGGGAATTACAGTTTGGGCACCTCATTATCCTCTGGGTGTATTACATTTTCCATGATGCCCTCTGTTCTCCCCTCTTGCAAAGCTACCATAAAGCAGCACGGGTGATCTAGGCCAGCCATCAAGCTCATCCCATAGAGGAGAATGACAGCATGAGGCACCCATAGCTACAACTCCAATAAGGCACCATGGCAGCTATTGTGAATCTAAATTCAATTTTCAGAAGTTTCGTTTCTCAACAAAAGCTGCATTATTTTTTGGAAAGCAGACCCTTTTCACAAAAAACATAGCTGAAAACCTATTAGTTTTGACAGAAAACTTATGACAGGCCCTACTGCAAACTTTGGGCCCAGATCCAAGTCATGAAGGACATTTGAGCTGCTGGTAATATTTTATGAATATTATATGCTCCATCAGTTTGTCTGATTGTTATTGTGGTCTTTACGCTATTAGTATAAAGGGTTAATTCAATCAGGATCTGACAGCATGTAGATAAAGGGAGACAATGACCTGGTAACATCTCCTGCAACATCCGGGCAGTGCTGGAGTAATTTGATATGATGCTCTAGCTAGACCCTGTTGTAATAACTGGGCCTACAAATTTACCTCAGTTGTGAGCAAGTTTATAACATGCCACAATAACCTATAACCATACATGTTAATGGGGAAAGATGCACATGAGAGAGGGAGAAACAAACAAAAAGATCTACTGATATCAATCAAGGACTGCGTTCAGATGATGCCTGGCAAGCACGAGAAATGTGGGACTGGAAATTAAGGGACCAAAACTGACGTATCAGAAATTAGGCCTAACTGGTGGAGAAAATAATGAGAGAACAGGCTGTTCTTCTCATGACTCCCTTTTGGGATTCTCAAAAAAAGACTTTTTGGGGGGGAGGGGGAAGCTGGCCTCCATGAATGATAGCAGACTGAAAGAAAGGGATGGAACGAGCTCCACCATTATGGTTGCCAGCCCCACCATCTCCTGAGACCCTGGGATCCAGTGTGACAACATTGTGCTTTCATTATCATCCTAATCCCGAGAGAAGTCCTGACTAGACTGGGCCAGAGAGATGACACCGCCACCTCCAGTGCTTGGCTAATTTTGATTTCCACCTGGGATGCGAGACCTAGTTACACTGCTCCTCTTCCTCCCTCTTGTCCTTCCACACCCTTCTCTTCTTTCCTTATCCCTTTCCTTTCCCCGCCCCTTCTGCATATTTTGAAACATTGTTGTAAATATGTGACCAGAGAGACCGCCAAAAGCAATGTTCTAAACGTCCCGACACTGATATGCATTTGCCAGGTCTCAGAGAGGTTGATAAGGCCATGTGCTGTATCTGTGTTTTTCCACCAGCCAGGCTGCAAGCGAGAGTCAACCCCAGAGACAGAAGCTGCATTCTCGCTTTGCTGTTCTTTTCTTTCCCCTTTTGTGTGTTTGTCTTGTTTCGTCTTCTAGAAATTGGGATCAAACTTTAACAGCTCCAGTCTATCTCAGCTAATGTCTTCTCTTTCCCCCCAGAATGACAGTTATTACCATCTGAGACTCTCAAATAAGGGTTGGGGGTTTTCCTTCTAAAAGCTCTCTGCAGTTTAAGGAAAAGGGAATGAGGGATGTTGTTAAAATGAAAGCTGTACTTAATACTTTCATTTCAAATGCTTCAACTTTTTTTTCTCTCTCTTTAATCCAAGGTTTTGTTTTTTCACAAAAGGATTTTTAATGACGTATTTACCGTGGTACTAAGCAGGCTGTATATCTCTGCACATCAAACCCTGAACTTTAACACCATTTAATATTGGCGCCTGATAGGGTTAAGTTAACATCTGTGACTCTTTGGGCCCATATATTCCATCTAATACAACATCCTCCTCCTACTGGGCTTGCTAAACAGGTTTCTTCATAAATGTCTGAACTTCAGCAGTTAGGGTGGGGGAAGATCAAAACCTTGGGAGTGGGGAAGGGTTGTTTTTTTTTTAAAAGACACAGATAGTTATGGGAGAGACTGGGGCAGAGATTATTGGGAAGCAGTTTGATATTCATGCCCTGAGGTCAGGAGGGTAAGATAGGCCTTTAGGTAGGATAGACAAACGTATAGCCTGTGGTTTTAAAATCCTTTTCTCTTGTTAGATTATGTTACTCTTAGGATAAAACAATGCTTTGTTTTAAGAAGGCTGCTTTGGACTCACTCTATTTTTCACTAGTCACAATCCCAAAGGGAGGATTTGCAAGTGATGACCCTAGTTGGCCCTGCTGAGAAATCATGGGTGACACAGAGGGCTGTAGCCTGGGGACTTGGTCTGAGAGTAGGAGAATTGCAGGATTTCACCCAGAGAGAAATGATGGCACAGCCTCTATTACCTGCTGAAAGACCTGAGAGGGGTCAAAGGTGTAGCTATCTCTAACTGTGACTCATGTCTAAAGTCCTGGGAGTTTGGTTTAGGGGCAACTTTACTGGCATCTGAACTTCTGCCTGGAGAGTATTTTAACATTCAGATATCACGTGAAGGAAAGTTAGAAGGTGACATTGTCTTCTCTAGGGAATTTGGAAATCAAAATTTAACACAATATTAAATGGAAATAGAAATATAGCTTACGTTCAAATTCTGTCCTATAAGATGAACAGTAAGTGTAACGTATTTCACAGGGTAATGAAGAGGTAACACAAGAAAAGGAGAAGAGAACAGTAGCCATTGCATTAAAATATATAGCACTTCCCTCCATGTCTAATATTATATGCTAAAGAGCCACATAGTGTAATAACTTACTTGCAGCATGATCCTTACAATAGGTTGTGATGAGAGTGAGAATCAGGAGAACTGGCTTCTGTGTTCAGCCGTGCCACTGACTTACTTTGGCAAGTCACTTATAGCTTGATTCTGTACCCACTGAAGTCGGTGACAATATTGACTTCAGTGAGTACAGGGTCAGACTCCCATAGCTTTCTGTGCTTTAGTTTCTCCATGTGCAAAATGGGCATAATCACACCTACCACTTTTGTAAACTCTTTGTGATATACCACAGAAGTGCTATTTATTGATATTGTTGTGAAAAATAGTCTTGGAACTGTATTTTCTGCAAAAGTAGAGATCCTTTTATTAGTGCTCTCACTGACTTTCATTCATATTTCACATTAATGTTTTGCTCAGCAACCACAACCAAAAGAGAGAGAAAGCAGTGTGGGGAGAGGAGAAAAATCAAACTGAAATCTTAAGTCCTAAAGTGGATAATGTACTGAGAGACAGAAGCATGGCACAGGGTTACCAAAGTAACTTATCACTGGCCTGACATGAAGTACTGTACTGTCTGAATTATATCACTGTGATCAATGGAGGCCAACACATCCATCTCTACAATCTGAACGGAGGAATTCTACACCCCTCCCTCCCGCTGATGATGGAACAAAGTATGTAATCAAGTTAGGTCCAATGTAAATGCAAATCATCAGCATTAATTAACAGGAACTGCACAGCAGTTATTATGTACTGCAAGTGCATGTACAAGATTCATAGATCCCCTGCAGCTTTGTCTTTTGATAATTAGATTTCTTAGAGAGGAGAAGGAATTTCAGGAGGCAGCAATTGCTTTGGACAGGGAACAGCCCTGACACGCTGTCTCACTTTGTAATATCCTGAGTGTAATCACTATGCAGAGCGAGCCATCTCTTCCCACAGCAGTCACCAACCCCTCACCATTATTGAGCTCTGGCCCTGCAGGAACAGAGCCGTTAAAATAACACATGGTGCATAAAGCAGTCAGAAGGCAGAGGTGTTGTTAAAGCATATGTGTAATTTTTTAAAAGGCCTTTTATGTTGCCTGCAGCTGTGTAATTGCCAGCTTTCACATAAAAGGAAGGGGCTGTGCCCCCACTATACAGCATTTTAAATACTTGTTCAACAGGAAATCTCAAAAGGCCCAAAGATACAATTGTGACAGTAGTTAGTCCCCAGTAAAAGCCACTGCAAATTATCCATCAATGTGGCTAGTCTAGTCCTGTAATTATTAGAGCTGTCTTCCCATCTTTGTTTCAATAAAAGTTAGGAATCTTATAAATGTGCTCCATCTAGAACAATGCTGTAAGATCAGCTCTCTAGTTTTTAATTAAACCATGTATAATTGGAGAGTAAATGTCACGGAGGATTGATGGGCTGAGCTCTTTTACCTCCAGAGAGAGATGGTTTTCTGTACCAATGAGTTAGCAGGGATGAATTATGAGGAAAGCAGTGGATCTCACTTCCCATCATACAGTATCCATCGCATGCAATCAGGCTTCAGTGATATTTGCTTTTGAAAGGCCAACAATTAAGTGTTTGTAGAAACCAAATTCTTTCTGAACTTAGGAGAAATGAGGACATTGTGGGTTGTGATTCCACCCCCCCAAGTCTTCAACTTTTTAAGTTCTATTAACTCATCTCCTACTTCCCCCAAATCAGCTATGGAACAAAGCTGTCCCATATTTTAAAAGTACATCATTTTCCTCTCAAGAACATTTTGGATTTTGCAATGTGTATCATTGGTATAGAATATGCTTTTACCAGGATGTCAAGAGCAGGCATCGTGCTGGAATTACAATGCACTTTTAAAATATCAACTAATTAAGCCTCAGAGTATCCCTCTGAGTCAATGATGCATTAACCCTATTTTACAGAGGGAGAAACCGAGGTAAAGTGACTTATCTAAGATCCCTGGGGGTCAGTCAGTCAACAGGACCATTACGTGTCTCTACTTTCAGACCCTATTTCTGGCCACAAGACCGTGCTTTTATTGTGCTCTGCCTGCTGTAGTGCTCTACATGCTTTACAACAGCCCTGACTTCTCAAGTTTAGGCAGTTATGAGCTTCCTGAGGTTTTAACTAGATGATTTAAGAAATACCTTTTCCTTCTGACGGGATGTTGGGTTGGGGTGCAAGCCATGACATTTGCATTTCTAGATGTCTGGGAATGGTACAGTTAAACTTTTCAAAGTGCACGAGGCTGTTGTGGTATAGAATTCTGGTTCGGTCCACTCCAGAGAAATGGACCATTTGTGAAGATTGGCTTGTTCTGAAGGCTTTTGATTGTTTTCTATCTAAGGTAAATAGCATCATTTCCCCAAACAATCATATATATCGTTTCCTATCAATCGTGAAACTGTTTGCAGCTAAAATAAAAATAACTGTGTGTGTACGTGTGTGTGCGCATTTCTGTATGTGTGTTCTGAAAGCTTTGCTATGCTGCTGCAATGCAGGTATTATTAGACAGGCACCTCTTCACTTCCCTCACAGCCCCCATATAACCTATCTTCTCCTCTAAAAAAACAAGCCTGTATTGCATCCTTAGCTGGTGATTACATTTGTCTATTGGTATGCAGTGGGGTCAACCAATGGCAGTAATCAGAGTTAAGTGCATACAAAGCACTGACACCTGGTGCTTTAGATAAAAGAAATTAATTCTTTGGCACCTTAAGCAATTGAAAATATTTTGTATTTTAGTCTGTGTTTTAAATAGTTCATTCACTGAAACATCTCGATTTCAAGGCTGGTGCGCTATGGCAAGAGTGTGTGCGTGTGGCAGAGGTGAAAAGAACTGTGTGGACGTAAATTTTCTAAAATGAGATGCTTCTGTACTCCAGTTATTACGTTCCCGTGTGATTATTTCTATTAATATACTGGTGAGGTGCCTATCATTTTAGGAGCTGATTTCTCACCTACATTTCCTCTTTCTTTAAAACAAACAAACAAAATACCTATCTGGGACATTTCTGGGGGTTGAGTGAAATTCTAATTAGACCTGTCTCTCTCTCATTCATATACATTGTTTTCCTCCTTCATTCACTTTGAAGATGAAACCCAAAATCTGCTTTTAAGGGCTATCATTTTGAGAACTCATAAAGCAGCTAAAAAACAGATTTTTTTTTATAGCTTTGGAAGGCTTTTATGCATTTATTCCATTTAAAGAGCCTCTCACTAATTCTCTTCAAGGGTATCCTGTTTCCCCTATGTGTTTCTCTTTTTCTTCGTGATTTCCAGGATCGTACTGGAGCTCCTTCTGATTAGTGCTTGTCCTGGTTCAGCACTGTGTCTATGTAACCTGCTAGTTATTGTTTCATGTTCTCTGTCTGAACCTGATTCAGCAGGTTTGAGTATGTTACAGCTCCAAGATACTGAGATATTTGTCTAGCTCTAAAAGCCACTGGTTCAAGCCCTGCCATGACTAAGGGCTTGGCTACACTGGAGAGTTGCAGCGCTGGTGGTGGCTTTACAGCGCTGCAACTCACTCACCGTTCACACTTGCAAGGCACATACAGTGCTATATCGCCCTGGCTACAGCGCTGGCTGTACTCCACCTCGTCCTAGGGAATAACAACTGCAGCGCTGGTGATGCAGTGCTGCTCCGCCAGTGTGGCCACCAAAAGCGCTGTTATTGGCCTCCAGAGGTATTCAGAGGTATCCCAGAATGCCTGTTCAGCCACTCTGCTCATCAGTTCGAACTCTACTGCCCTGGCTTCAGGTGACTCACCCTTTAAATGCCCCGGGAATTTTAAAAATCCCCTTCCTGTTTGCTCAGCCAGGTGTGGAGTACAAATAGTGAATCTTTCCAGGTGACCATGCCTCCACGTGCCAAACGAGCCCCAGCATGGAGCAATGGTGAGTTGCTGGACCTCATCAGTGTTTGGGGGGAGGAAGCTGTGCAGTCCCAGCTGCGCTCCAGCCATAGGAATTACGATACCTATGGGCAGATATCAAGGGCCATGCTGGAAAGGGGCCATGACCAGGACGTGCTGCAGTGCAGGGTTAAAGTGAAGGAGCTGTGGAGTACCTATTGCAAAGCCCGCGAGGGAAACCGCTGCTCCGGTGCTGCCCCTATGACCTGCCATTTTTACAAAGAGCTGGATGCGATACTTTGGGGTGACCCCACCGCCAATCAGAGGACCACGATGGACACTTCAGAGTGGGTGTGGGGGAGGAGGAAACCGAGAGTGAGGATACTGGGGTAAGGGGAGACACCCCGGAGTCCCTGGAGGCATGCAGGCGGGAGCTCTTCTCAAGCCAGGAGGAAGGTAGCCAGTCGCAGCAGCTGGTACTTGGTGGAGGACAAACAGAGGAGCGGGTTCCCGGTAAGCGGCTTTTATTTTCATAATGGAAATTTTGGGGGAGAGGAGGGAGGGTTAGGGCTGCATACATGCATGCCTAAATGTGGAAGAGTGCATTGATGTGGTCTATCACATCACGGTAATCGGCTTTGATAATCTCTTCAAAAGTTTCAGCCAGAGAGTGGGCAATGCGCATGTGCAAGTTTAGTGGGAGAGCCACTGTGGTCCTTGTCCCAGTCAGGCTAGGGTGTCCGCACCACTGTACCGCGAGGGATGGGGGGACAATTGCAAGACACAGGCAAGCTGCATAGGGGCCAGGGCAGAATCCGCATTGCTGTAGAAGACCCTCCCGCTCTTCGCAAGTGACAAGCAGCAGCGAGATATCTTCCAGGATCAACTCCTGTGGAAAATGTTGGGAGAGTGTTCAGTGTAGGTGCCCCCTGAAGCTGTTTGCTTTCCCCAACACGCAGAAACCCCGAGGACTGTACAGCCCTGAAGCAATCAGTCCCCCTTACTCACCATTTTGGGGCTCCTGTGGGTTATGTGCGCTCTCTTTGGTATGGGAAAATTATGCTATTGTGAAGACTGTAAACTCCTTCACTGTGTGGGAATAACTGTTTGATATAAACAATGCTGCCTCTGTTAAGTGTTGCCTTTTTTGCCTTCGCACAAAGCAACCTCTCTAGTAGCCCTGCTGTCTGGCTGTCCAAATTCAGCTCCAGGCGTTGAACCTCAGAGGTCCATGCCTGACTGAATCTTTCACCTTCCCTTCACAATATTATGGAGGGCACAGCACATGGATATAACCACAGGGATGTTGCTTTCCCCAAGTCTAGCTTCCATAGAGAGATCACAGCGCCCCTTTAAACGACCAAAAGCACACTCCACAATCATTCGGCACTGGCTCAGCCTGTAGTTGAACCGGTCCTTGCTCCTGTCAAGTTTCCCTGTATATGGTTCATGAGCCAAGGCATTAACGGGTAAGGGGGTCTCCAAGGATCACAATGGACATTTCGACATCCCCTGCTGTGATCTTCTGGTCTGGAAAAAAGTCCCTGCCTGCAGTTTCCTGAACAGACCAGTGTTCCGAAAGATGCGTGCATCATGCACCTTTCCAGGCCAGCCTGTTTAATGTCAATGAAATGCCCGTGGTGATCCACAAGTGCCTGGAGAACCATAGAGAAATACCCCCTTCCGATTAATGTACTCGGATGCTAGGTGGATGGTGCCAGAAATAGGAATATGCGTCCATCTATCGCCCCTCACAGTTAGGGATAACCCATTGTGCAAAGCCATCCACAGTCCTGCACGTTCCAGAGTCATGGTTCTTCTTAGCAGGATGTGATTAATGGTCTGCAAACTGGCATCAACACGATTCCAACGGTGAACTTCCCACTCCAAACAGGTTCCCAACTGATCGGTAGCTGTCTGGAGTTGCCAGCTTCCAGATTGCAATAGCCACCTGCTTCTCCACTGGCAGTGCAGCTCTCAATCTCATGTCCTTGCGCTGCAGGGTGGGGGCGAGGCTCCTCACACAGTCCCATGAAAGTGGCTTTCTCCATCCAGAAGTTCTGCAGCCACTGCTTGTCATCCCAGACTTCCATGATGATGTGATCCCACCACTCGGTGCTTGTTTCCCGAGCCCAAAGCGGCGTTCCATGGTGCTGAGCATTTCGGTGAATGCCAGAAGCATTTTAGAGTCATACGCGTCAGGCGACTTTGCTTCATCGTCGGCTTCTCATCACCTTGGAGCTTAAGAATAGCTCAACTGCCAACGTGATGTGCTGGCGAGATTCGTCAGCATACTCCTCAGCAGTTCGGGTTCCATTTCCCACAGAAATCACGCTGCACAGAAACCGTTGAGGGCAAGATGGCGCCAAACATGGACGAAAACAGGGATTGCTGGGATGTGAAGCAATGCATCACGGGGCATTGGACAGGAAGCAGAATGACCTGCATCTTCCGCCCTTTCCCCACAACCACAGGGCGCCAAACATGGGATGAGGTGCTCTGTGGAATAGCTGTCCCATAATGCCCACTCCCAACAGTGCTGCAAATGCTGCAAATGTGGCCACACTGCAGCGCTGGTAGCTGTAGTTGTGCCCACTCCAGCGCTTTCCCTACACAGCTGTACGAAGACAGCTGTAATTCCCAGCGCTGCACACCTGCAAGTGTAGCCAAACCCTAAAATGGATTCTGTTAACCTCTGCATAAGTAGTATATGACTGATGTGGAGGATTAATCAGAATAAATGTGAACATTGCTGGACTGCAATATGTAACTCCAGCTCCTAAGTCACTGTCCTATGGAATCTCTCATAAATCTTTCTGCACAACTTCCTGGCTCTTCAGCAGAGCACTTTATAATACAGAACCTGTGCGTATTTGTATTATAGTGTGATGCAGGAAAATGGTTTCTATTCATAGTAGCCAGCTACAACCATGTCTTTATGCCTTCACTGCACAAGGACCAAGTAAGTCTAGCACCATTTTTGGCACTTGCAACATCAAAGGAGAAGGTGATCTACACATAAAAATTAGATCTCAAGGCGGTGAAAAATTTCCCACATTGAGTGCTGTGGTTAGGTTGATCTAACCCCTGCAGTAGATGCAGCTAGAATTCTTCCCTCAAACTAGCTATCGCTTCTTGGAGGGAGGGATTAACTACATGGAAAAACCCTTCTATTGATGTAGGAAACGTCTACACTACACCGCTGCAGCTATGCCTGAAATGCTTAATGCATTTTTAGTTACAATAATACCTGGCTCTTAAATAGTATATATATTTTTAAAAATGGCAAACTGCTTTACAGAAACTAATTCTCATAGCCTAGTATTATCACCTCCCTTTTACTGAACTGAAAAGAGACTGTTTTAAATTGCCTAGGGAGGTTGTGGAATCTCCATTTCTGGAGATATTTAAGAGTAGATTAGATAAATGTCTATCAGGGATGGTCTAGACAGTATTCGGCCTTGCCATGAGGGCAGGGGACTGGACTCAATGACCTCTCGAGGTCCCTTCCAGTTCTAGAGTCTATGAATCTATGAGTGATTCACCTAAGGCCAGAAAAGAAGCTGCACTCAGAGCTGGGATTTGAATTTAGGAGTTCCTAGCTCCTTATCATATGTTCTGGCCACTGGGCCATGCCAGTTCCAGCTGATTTCATATTATCACATACAGCACAACATGACATGATATCTGTTAAGTGACAAGTTGCATTACTCATCCTGTTTTTACATAAACTTAAAGGGCCAGATACTGGGATTCTTAGTCAGGCAAAACTTCCATTGAAATTAACTGGAGCTTTGCCTGAATAAGGGCTGAGTAAGAATGGCAAGAGTTAGATTAAGGTGTGGTTATCATTAGGAAAGTAAAAATGACGAGGTCTGGGGGGTTGAGTTGAATCCTTCAGCAGCACACAAATGCCATTAATCATAGGGCTTGGCTACACTTGCAGCTGTAGAGCACTTTGGATTAAACTAGCCTTCAGAGAGTGCACTAGGGAAAGCGCTCCAGTCTGTCCACACTGACAGCTGCAAGTGCACTGGCATGGCCACATTTGGGGCATTTGCAGCGGCATTGAGAGCGGTGTATTATGAGCAGCTATCCCAGCATTCAGTGGCTGCAATGTACTTTTCAAATGAGTGGGGTGGGGTGGAGTGTGTTGTTTTGTATGTGGGGGGAGAGAGAGAGTGGGTTTTTGGAGTGCTGAGAGTGTGTCAGCATGCTGTCTTGTAAGTTCAGAACCCCCTAATCCCCCTGCCTCTCTCTCTCACTCACTCAGTAAATGTTTGCGGCTGTCTGAAACGGAGCTCTGAAAAGGCACTTCCGCATTCCTCAGCCGATTTCACAACAAAGAGAAGAGAGGCTACTTGACTTAAGGGGATTATGGGATGTTTCTGGAGGTCAATCAGAGAGCTGTAACGTAACTCCTCATTCACACTGCCCCTGGGGCGTCTCAGCCAATATGCAACAGCTGTTATCCCTCTTGGGGAGGTGGAGTACCAGGAGCGCTCTAGCCAGGGAGTCAGAACGCTCTTCTTGCCTTGCCAGTGTGGACGGGGAGTAAGGTAGAGTGCTCTGGGAGGCTTTATTGCTGTATAAAGTGCCAGTGTAGCCAAGCCTATAGTAACAAAGCTATCACATTGATTAATTTGAAATATCTGCCTGCTAGCCCTGTGGAATATTCTGTAAGGGTTCAATCCTATGTTTTAATAATCAGAGCTGTGTATATATAAATGCTAGTGTGACAAAGCTCTGTCCTTGTCTCAGTGGGTCCCATGCTTCCTGACAGATTTCGCTAGCCTCAGAGGCTCACTGTGACCCTCCAAGTAGCCCTTCTCTCTCTAGAGGGAAGGATCACAGCCTACTGAGCCATTTTCATCATAAGCAAGCAAGGGAGGTGAGGAGAAGCAACCCTCCCTTGCACAGTCTCTGTTATCTCCCAGTCTCAGTGATTAATCGGGAAGGGGAAAGGAGAGCCTAGGCCCGCCGTCTACTCCAGCTCAGGGACCCTAATAGTAGCAGCTGCGGTAGCTGACTTTTTGGAACTAGGACATGTATAATTCCCTGGGACATTTCCCTACAGCAGCCCTCCACTCAATATCTCCTTCACCATTATCTCAGGGCCTCCTTCCTTGCACCTGATATGGCTTTGTACTGCTTAGCTCCTCCAACAGCTCCTAACATACATGCATGCACACGCACACACCCACCCACACACCCACCCCTCACTGACTAACTAGGAGGCTTTTAACTAGTTCCAGCCAGCCCTTGATTGGCTTCAGGTGTCCCAATCAACCTACCTATCTCCAGGGCAGGGTCTAGCTTTTTTGATGCCCCAAGCGGGGAAGCGAGGTGGGGGGGAAGATAAAGCTGTGATCTGTGGCACTTCAGTGGCAGCTCTACTGCGCTGCTTCGTTCTTCGGCGGCAATTCGGCAGCGGTTCATTTGCTCCGAGAGGGACTGAGGGACCCACCGCCGAAGACCCAGATGTGCTGTCTCTTTCCATTGGTTGCCCCAAGCACCTGCTTCCTTCACTAGTGCTGGCCCTGGCTATCTCCACTGCTTTCTAGAAGGATCTTAACTGCCCCAGGTATCTTGATTAACCTGGAGCAACTGACATTTGGTTACCAAGGTACCAGGGATTTGTTTAGCCTGGGGCTAACATACCGTTCCTCACCACTTTACTATAGCCATCTGGCCTTGCCCCATCACACTAGGTATTACTACTGTTGCTGTTAATCAAGTTCACAAAATGACTACAGACACCTAATGCAGGTGGCTAAATTGCAGCATTGGATGAGACCGTTTTGTTTCTCTCCAAAGGCTTCTTTAGCTTACCTGTTCTTCAGGATCAAGATTGCTTTTAATTCATAATTGTTTTTCAAGACAGTAAAATCTTCCATAACACAGGAAAAGAGTCTATTGGTCTCAGGAAATTTTGAAAGTCAGTTCTTCCCTCCCTCTTACCCATACACTCAGAGCCTAATTTTAAAAAGTTTAGATACCAAAAATGTGTGAAAACTATAATTCTTTTTTTCTTAAAATACATGTGTATTTGTGTCTAATTCAACAAGCGATCACTATGATTGCACGCAAATGGATTTTTTGTGCAGCCAATTAATCTAGCGGCACAATTGGTTGTGCCTGTAAATACCTGATTGCATGTGGTTGCTGTAGTTACACGTGCAAATTAGATGCATGTATTTTTACATGCATGCCTGGTCACTTGACCTTTTTGAAAGCCAGGCCCTCAGTTTCTTTAAGCGCTTGTATCTCTCAGCTCAAGTGGAAGAAGGAATTGAAAAGAGAGAGGAACACCTGTAAGTGTGGATTAGCTGAGGCTTCTGCTCCCAGTAAACATGTCTAACAATATCCAAAAAGAAAGAATAGCCTGTTCTATAGCGGGCAGTTAACTGACAATTTAGGGATATCAAATGTTGTAGAGCCTTATAAAAGTGTCAATAATAAAATGCTTCCTGCTCCTGGCAGCCCTGTTTTTGCTGGTAAAATTGATGATCAGCTGCTTGCCTGAATATGCCAGGTATAGATTACAGTGTGTGTGTGTGTGTGTGTGTGTGTGTGTGTGTGTGTGTGCGCGTGCGCGCACTCTCTTGCATTTGTAACTGGTGAAAAAGATTCAGTTCAATCTCTTTTAATTTCCATGGCTACCATCTTTTGGGGAGAGACTTCTAATGGCTGAGATCAGGAATTTGTAATAAAGTAAGAGCAGGATGTTTGCATAATTTCCCAGACACTTCCTTTAGTAGTGGTTACAAAATGGCACTCACCAAATTTGGCAAGGAAGGGTTGCGACTGAAATACTGACCTAGACCATCTTAAACCTCAGTGGAGTATAGCCACTAGCTGCCCATAGGATGATAAGTGTCCTAGGGTCAGACAGACATAATCACTCTCTACTGATTAAAAGCAATGAGGAGTCCTTGTGACACCTTAGACTAACACATTTATTTGGGCATAAGCTTTCGTGGGCTAAAACCCACTTCATCAGATGCATGAAGTGGAAAGTACAGTAGAAAGGTATAAATACACAGCATATGGTAAGGCAACTCATTTTTTCATATGCTGTGTATTTATATCTCTCTACTGTATTTTCTACTCCATGCATCTAATGAAGTGGGTTTTAGCCCACAAAAACTTATGCCCAAATAAATGTTTGGCCTCGAAGGTGTCACAAGGCCTCCTTGTTGTTTTTGCTGATACAGACTAACACGGCTACCACTCTGAAACCTCTTTACTGCTAGTTTCTCCTGTCAAAACAGCCTCAGGGAAGCTTGTAAAGTGTACTATATATTGAGACGAGTAATAATGCAAGACATTGCACTAATCAAGCTCAAAATGTACGAAGGTGTTCAGAGACCTTAACTGTAGTACTTGTCTACTTTGTGCTGGATTGTGTCTGTCTGTATGTGGTTGCAAAAAGGACATTGTTGTTTGGAGGGCATAAGGGTGGGAGGATGTAGTGCTATTTTACAAGGACTAGAGAGGGGGCATAGGTTCCGTACTTATGCTTCTGGCACACACGGATTAGGGACTTTGGTACAATCACTGTTACTAGAAAGCCCATAGAGGGCAGGGACACAGCCCCTGTAGCCATTTTGCGTTAGCTGTTGAATGCTGGTGCAATGTGGCACATCACACTCTTGAAGAATAAAACTGATGTAATTGAAATTTGGACCCGCAGTGGCCCTTGAGAAGCATAATACATGCAAGGGCTACCACCAGCACTTTTCACCTGCACTGGGGCAACAAGTTAAAACCACAATTTAGCTCTTAATAAATTAGAACTATGACCTTAACTTCAGTGTACAGAACAATACAAGCTGGGGGTGGGGGACCCTTTCAGGGAGTAATATAAATGAAATAATTTTGTGATCTGTAAGAAATAAGTTTATCTTCCTCTTAAAACAAACAAACAAAACCAACAAACCATCAGCATTAGGAATATAAGAATTGTTGTTCACAGGAATATAAACCTCATTATTAGCAAACGAATCTTCTTACCTGTTACCTGTATGGATGAGATAATCCAAAAGCAAAAAGTCAGACACAGGCAGTTGGAGATACATATCTGTCGTGTGTCATATGTTACATTTATTGAAACCACATCTCCATGGGTACGTCAAGCAGCTGTGTGTCTTTCAGGGAAATACACTCCAGTGGTTATGCGATTGATCTGTATTCATCACAGCTGAATGAGGGGAGCTGCAATCAGCCCATGGAGAAAGTGCACTCTGGATTCTAAAGGTGATAGCTGTGGGGGGTCTTTTAACTCAATCCACTTTCACACTGAGAGTTTCCTTTAGCTCTTAATGTTGCTTGATGTCATCATTATTGGTGCAGTCGAAGTCTAGCGATGGAATCAAAATATTGATTTCCCATTCATCCTGGGTAGAGGAATTTGGGTGTGAGACATATGGCATACAATGTCATGTGACAGGAGATCTGTGTGATCCACTTGCTGGCCTGGTCCAATAGGATTACAATATTAACTGATACTGGGCTTTCATGAATTAGTGAAAATAATATCCTCCATATGAATTCCATAAATCATAAGCTCATATCTTCTGGGTTTTGGTTTTATTGCTAACAGATTGATTATGGCATACAGTCCCTGTTTAAATGGACATTTTTTTAAAAACCAAGCCTACTTCTACATTTTGGAATAAAATTTTAAACCAGGACATGAAATGCATAAAAGAGAGACTGACTACATGGAGATTTCCCCACTGAAGATTTTTATGCTGATTCTGAATTACGACAAGGAAATTTTCTTGTCTGTGGCGTAATTAGTGAGGTTCAGCAGAGAGAAGAGACAATGTCTTCCTGGAAGCATTAAAGGGATCCTTTTGTACAAAAACAATTAAACATTAATAAACTCATTCTCATTTGCAAGTGCCAATATCAGAAATGGTGTAGTGTAGGAATAGTTTTAATTCCAGAACTTTAACAGTTGCTCTTAATCCTTAAATGTAAATGACATTGCAACACCTCTTGCAAAATTTCAGGGAATAGATCAACACAGCAGCATGTGAAGATTACTGATACATCAAATGATCATTATACCTTTTTACTTCAAGAGTTCTTAGGAATCAAACACTCTCAGTAAATTACATGCATTGCAATCTTCATAGCAGGTAATCCTATAGGCAACAGTCCTGTGAAATGCTTAGTACCAATCATCTCCCATTGACTTGCCTTGCAGGAATGGCCCCACAATTTGCAACGGAATGACATTCTGTTTACAGATAATTTTCTAAACATACCCTTCATGCCATGTCACTTTGGTGACTTTGAGGCTATTCCATTCAACCCTTATCATGTGTGAACAGCACAGACCCTGATTTTGGAGAGTAGAATTTAAGTTAACTATCAGCTATGATTTATCAAAGTGGTGGCAGTCAATGAACAAATCTTGTTAGTTGCCATAATACAGGATGTCATTTCTTGCAAGCTGAGATGTACAGGGGCTGGGTGAAAGGGTTTGAATAAAATAAGAACTGATGACTCAACTTCCATCCAATACTCTGAGTAAACTTATTTGTAGCCTGAAATTAAAATGTATGTAACTTCCTCCCCTAGAAGTTTAGTTTAGTTCTATTATTTTCATATTTCTCTGCACATCCTTCTCAGGGCTGGAAGTAGAGATCTGTAATACAGCAAGACAGGGTATTTCTGGCCCAGCTGAAAGCAGGTAATTCACAGAACTTCCTAAGAGAATCTGCGCTCTGGAGACTTCATCTTATGTTTGCAGCTGGGAGTTACTTGTGTAACTCCATTGACATAAAAGTTTATCTCCAAAACTCTGATTTTAAAGATTTGGCGTTTAGTCTAATTATTAAACATTTATTCAGAATCAGGCAGTAAAAAGAAAGATGCATGGACTAAAAGGATCAGTGAGAAGGAATGGTTAATTATGCATGTTTCATGGTACAAAACTAACCTGAAAATCTTATTGAATAGTCTTAACTAGAGACGAGTCTGAACTAAAATACTAGGTCTGAAAGAGTCTATCATTTTGGAGGCAAAAGTGTTTTGGAATCAGGGCCGGCCCGAGGCACCAGCAAAACAAGCAGGTGCTTGGGGCGGCACAATTCTAGGGGCAGCATTCTGGCGCCGTCCATCATAGGTGCCGACTCCGGGGCATGGGGAAAAAGTGCCCTCGTCGCCCCAGCTTGCTGCCCCAGCTCGCCTCCATCTGCTCCCCTGAGCGCAATGCTGCTGCTCTGCTTCTCCCTGTTTTGTGCAGCAAGGCTGGGAGGGAGGAGAAGCCGAGCGGTGGGGCACTTGGGGGAGGCGGTGGTGGTGGAGCGGAGGTGAGCTGGGGCAGGGAGTGGTTCCTCTACCCACCATTACTTCCTGCACACACACCCCTAGCTCACCTCTGCTCCCCTGAATGCTCCTGAGAGGGAGGGGGGAGAAGCGGAGTGGCAGTGCACCTGGGGGAGCAGGCGGAGCGGAGATGAGCTAGGGTGGGAGGTCGCGGGGGGCCCCAGGAAGCAATGGGGGGGGGGAAATGAGGCACACCTGAGGGCGGAGGCGGGGCTGGGGATTTGGGGAAGGGGTGGAGTTGGGGTGGGGCTGGAGGCAAGACGGCATGAAAAAAGGGGGAGTGGCCAACATTTTTTTTTGCTTGGGGTGGCAAAAATCCTAGAGATGGCCCTGTTTGGAATCCAAACCTTTCAAACATCCTTGGGTTTTGGTGTGTTCTAAATCAATATCAAAACTTTTTGTGGTGGGTTGATCTCTAGGTTTAGCCTATCAGGAGTTAAAATGGGAAAGAACACGATCTTTGACCACTGCAAATTATTGTTGCTTTGAAAAACGGGCAACACGTTGGGCCAGAGATTTTGCTTTTTGTCAGTGTTCCTTGTGCATTGTGGTAAAAGCATTATACATGAATGTAATTCCATCTAACAAAATAGATTTTTCATTGTAGATTACAAAAAATAGAATGCCATTGTAAATTTGATTTATGAAACCAATAAAATGTTGCACCGGGATACTTTATCACTCCAAATCATGGATATAATATATCAGTGCCAACATAGAATGGATGTGTCATAATATTGCATGCTGTATGGTATTGGAAAGAATATGATTTGATTCTAGACACCCCATAAAGTGATTCAGACAGCAGAGGGTATGATGGATTTTATATCATTTCTCATCTATTTAACTACATTAGATCTAAGATCACACATATTCACTAGAAGCCTGGCATCTGTCTCATCAAATATGTAGGTTGCTTAGCAGGGTCAAATTATACCTCTAGTATTTGGATTTGCATGCCCATTTGTTGTGCTTTGTACAAGCATGAGTACAAAAATGTTTCCCCATCTTTTTCCTTTCACACTTTACTGGCCTAATTTCATATGTTTCAAAAACATATTTCAGTCTGACAGCATGTGGATATCAGTGATTTTGCAGTCAAACTGTATAAAGTCATTAACCAAAAATGTGACATGATTAACCTTACTTGGTATTATTAGCAACTAATCAGGATTTGCCCATTGTTAATATATCACTGCAAAATCCCTAGAAGTCCTTTCTCTTGCAAAATTCCTGCGAGTTTTGCCTAATGACCCTTTGATTAAGGAACTTGGGAATTGGCCTCAGTGATTAGCACCACAAGTGTTTTACTTCTATATTTGCATAGTATTTTTGTATCTGTTGTATCTCTTGGAATCCATTCTGTAACCCTTTGTGTGTGCGTGTTCACATGTGAGTAAATTCCTACAGTGTACAGCACATACGAGAGCTGGTTGGAAAATGGGAGGTATTTTCTGCAAAACACTTGAAAGGAAATGAAACTTTTTGTGGAATGGAAAATATTACCTTTCTCTGATCAATATGGTAGTTTCCTTCATAAGGCAATTATGATTAAAAACAAGGGTTTATATGGGGTGGATTGTTCCACAGATGGCAGCAGAACAATACTGAAACTGCCAGAAGCACCCAGTTTGGTTGGTTGGTATTTGATTTGTTGTTAGATATAAACATGAGGTGGGATGAGCCCATCTGTCTTCATCATTGTTATCAACATGGGTGGCACAAAAATGCTCCATTTTACCTTAAAATGATGATATGTTTTTTCTGAGTTCCTATATACTGATGCCTTTTATATCCAGGAAGGAGTGATATATGAAGGCACACTGGACTTGCTTTTGCCACATCCAGGCAACACCGATGAGCAAACTGCATCAATTTGCATGTTGCTAATTAATTTAGCTGATTGTTGTCATAAAATGTAAGGTCAGCTTTGATCACTGGCTAATTAGCTGTGTATCAAGGACTTTGAAATTGTTCTTGCATGTTCTGAGGATTATTGTTTCAGTTCCAAGTATTTTTTCAGCTTTATTTGTGAATATGGAGCTTGAGCCTCTCTGTCATGAAGAAGTTATTGTCTTTGTCTTGAAGAAAAGTGATCTCTCTGAATGACTAAAGGTTACAAAGAAGGTATAACCACACAGTTTGCTAAAGCAGTTCCAACAGTCACACATGCAGCTTGGGAGCTCTTGATCTTTCTACTCTTGACTTCCCCTCACAAAAATTGTACTGTTTATACAGTAGAACCTCACTGAGTTGATACCTCTGTTCTCAGAAAGTTATGTCTTAGTTGTACTGCAGCAGTTATGTCTCGAGGCCCCAGCTGAGGCTGGAGTCCAGTGGTTTTAAGCACTATATGAACAAGAAGAACAAGCAAGAATCTCTGACTCAAAGATCTCAGTCTCAGAGAAGAAGGCAAGCTAAGGTCGTGGGTTGGGGGAGGGAAACATATGTTCAAGGTTGCACACTGTGAATGGCAAAGCTTGGTGCGGAAGCCAGGTGTCACATTCTGAGTGCAGTCCAGACCAGTGAGGAGTTGTGTAACTGCCTGCCCTGTTACCCTGGGTGCCTTAAATCCTCTGCTGCTGTGTCTCACAGCCTGGACACCAACAACCAGCAGACAAGCATCCACTGACTGTGTCCATGTGGTAAGCAGCTCTGACTCAGCACTTTTCTCTAGCAGACTGCTTTTTACATCCCAGTCCAACTCTGATATCTACTAGTAATCGTTACTGCTAGCCAAGTGACTCCAACACACTCCCCATCCCGATTTTCCTCAAAACTATGTGCTCTGCAATGCCCTTTCCTGGACCATTCAGGGAATAATATGATCTGTTAGCTCCTTTAAAGAGACAGTACCTAACAGTTTGTCGTATTAACTGCTATTAACAATCACTTCAATTCAAATATAGCACTGGGTTGGTTTAGATTAAAATAAAACAAGTTTATTAAGAGGACATAGGTTAAGTGATGTGAAGTGAAGGAAATAAAGGTAGAGATGTTTACAAGCAAATAAAAGTGAAAAATACATGTCTAAAACTTAATCTAGCACAGTACAGCCTTTGATTTCTCTCACCAATCACACCCTGTCCAGCTTGGCTGACTCTCTCTGTCAGGACCTTCCACAGAAGAACAGGGTGCTGATTCCCCATGTCTTCCTAGAGGAAAGAAAACTTGGGGTTCTTTGCCCCTCTCATTTATAGTACAGTGAACCTTTGAAATGGATTCTTGCAAAGGTTTCCACCCCTCCATAAAGTTCATTCCAGCTGTAAGAAAGGAAACTTGGAGTCTGGTGGTGAAGGAAGTTCTATGCTCATTTCTTCCCCCATGGTGTTTGCTAAAATGCAAATTGATCTGTTCTTGCCCCCTTCAATGCAAATGAACGGCACTTGACATGTGATAGCTAATTGACTTTGTCACCTGGCAGGAGGCATTGGCTTGTTCTTTGTCTGGGAGAAACTGTTTACCCACTCCCCAAACTTATCTGGTAAACCATATTTTAGTTCTACATTTCCTTCATATTTGTATGGTCCCATGGAGATTTACTGTACACACGCCATGCAAGAAAATTAATGATCAACATGGTATTAGTTTTCCAATGATACCTTACATAACTCACATCAGATAAAGTTTGACATTAGTGAATTGGGATACAATGAACTGCTCAGGCCAGCTGAAACTCACTACCAGATACCCATGAGACTCTTGCATTGTGATGCTGTTAGGGTCACACCAGATCTGCTGATTCCAAGTCTAGTGCCTTAGTCACTAGACTACGCGGATACTCATCTCCTGTGTCTAGTTTTCGTCTTTTAGAATGTAAGTTCTCTGGGGCAGGGATTGTGTCTTACCTATATTTTTAAAATGCCCAGCTGTGATCTTGACTGAGGCCTTTGTTGTACATTATGATATAAATACTTACTACAAGTAAAATTATAAATGACACAAAAATATGCCTGGATGATCCCAAAGCTTACTCAGTGAGCTCTGTGCATCATGTGAATAATTAAGGTTGTACTGAATGGCTATATTTGTTGTTTTTTGTATTACAGTAATTTTTATGAACTCCTATCAAGGATCATGCTCATTGTACTAGGCACCGTACCAAGAAGAAAGTCCCTGCTCCACAGAGCTCACAGTCGACATAATGGATGGGATGTAACAGGTGGATAAAACAGACAAGTGGGATGGGGAAGTATTGTGAGGAGGAGTCAATGATAAAACAAACAGAGGGTAGCAGAAAAGCAGAAGTGGCAGCTCATCATTTGCCTACTCGATGCCACATGGAAGTGATCTGGAGGCATCCCAGCAGAGGTAGGCTTTAAAGAGGGATGTAAACTTAAAATAATAAATGATAAAGCCGTCATCTTTGTGAAAGAAATTATTGTGAATCATCAGATATGTTAGACTGCTCATTGGCAATTCAAAGGAATATTACCCAGTCGTCTGGTAGGTTGGAGTTTGAGACAGGCTGGAACTGGCTGAGCTTCTCATTAGCACATAAATAACACTGTGTTAATGCACAGTGTAAAGGTGTTTTTTCTTTGTTTGTTTATGCCTACAGCTGAATTGTTAGTAATATGTTGTTGTATAGTAAGAGCAGTAGTAACTACTTTGTCTGGAAACCTATGTAGATGTGCATAGAGAGCTGTGTATGTGGGGAGAGGAAAGGAGACTTCTGATGACTCTACCAAGGACCAGCCACAGCATAGCTGGGGAGAATGGGCACTGCATTTAAAGAAGTGCCACAGCTAGCTGTCCTAAAGGAAGCAGGGAGAGAATGGCTCATGGCACCCCACTTGCTTTCTGGACTGAGCAGCATAGAGGAGAACGTTTGCTGAATCCTTTAGTAGGGTGGTTTTGCTGCCATTGTAGAATGCATTCTGAGCCCCATGAAGAATTTAAGCTAAGTCCTCCAGAATTCTTCTTGGGAGAATGTGGGGGGCTGATTTTGCAGCATAGCCTCCTCTACACCCCCTCCTCCAGTATTGCTGGGCTGTGTCTTGAAGGTATAGCCTATCCCAGAGTTCACATGACAAATCTGCATCTCCATAGTTAAGGTTTAAGCTAACTTCCCACTATAAACCTAACTGTCAACCTTCTGTAGTCCCCCTCCCCCACCGCCCAAAAGAAACTAATCCCATTGAAATTTCACGTTACTTGAGCTACTGGAGTAGAATTTTTCTGGGAAATCTGGAAAAATCACAAATAGAATTTGAAAGTTATGGCATTTGCAAACCTTTCATTGTGGTTGACTCCCCCCGTCCCCCAAAATATCTTTTTATTTTGTTCATATACAAAAGAACTTTGTCTAAAAACTCCACATCTCTGTCATTTCATTGACCTTGCTAAGGAGAGGAGACGTTTAGTAGGATTTTTTGGGGTGGGGCAGAAGGTAGAAGGAGACAGCCTGGAAATTACAAAAATACATGATTAAACCAGGTTTCAGAGTGGTAGCCGTGTTAGTCTGTATCAGCAAAAACAACGAGGAATCCTTGTGGCACCTTAGAGACTAATGCCTTTATTTGGACATAAGCGCCTGTGGGCTAAAACCCAGTTAATTAGATGCATGGAGTGAAAAATACAGTAAGCAGGTATATATATATTACAGCACATGAAAAGATGGGAGTTACCTTGCCAAGTGGGGGAATCAGTGCTAATGAGGCCAATTTAAACAGGGCGGATGTAGCCTATTGCCAACAGTTGACAAAAAGGGTGAATATCAACAGAGGATATCAAAACCACTTTGTGATAATGGTGCAAATCAGCTGTCATAGGGTCAATGCGATGTGGCCCTCCATCTCTTCTGTTCTTCTCGACTCATCCCTCTCCTTATAACATCACTTTCAGAGCCTTTACATCATCCTTCACTCTGAACCTCCATTCTCCTCCCACATGGCAACAATTTGTATGCAGACATAGGACATTGCCTTAAACCCATCTCTGCTGAAATGCTATTCCCTGTCTTCTCCACATCCAATCAACTTGACTACTGCTGCCCCTTCTTTGTAGCTTTCCCATACTTCTGCTCTCCATACCCCAGCCTGGTCAGAATGACTTGCTTGACTTTTCACACTTACAAAGACTTGCAGCCCCATCACTCTACAGATTCTTCATTCATGTTCATGTCAGACCTAACCTGACCACCCTAATTTGTGGGTTTTGCTCTTGTGCACCTCTCTGTTTCTTCTCTATGATTTGTGCAAAAGCCGTTGCTGCTTCTGCCATCTGGGACAGTTTCTTTGTATCTTAAATATCCCCCTGACATGACTCCAGATTCCAAATCTTGTCTGAAAACCTCTGTTGCCTATTTATTTCTCTCCTTTTTGGTTTTTGTAACACTTATTTAACTATGAAAGGCATTTTAGGTAAAGTTTGTATGAAAGACTTTGTTTGATAGGTCTATAAAAGTGTAACTCCCTCTATTAAGATTTCTATTCTTTGTGCAGCTGTATCATATTGGATCTAGATTGAAATGAAAAATGTGAACATCAAAATGAGCGGTAGCCGGACAGTGCCTGAGGGGAAGAATAGAGAAGCTAGTATAAAGGAGAAAATGTGGAAGTTTTTAATGACAGTAAAACTTTATCCTTATGAATATTCTTGTTGTTCCTCCTCCAGTTTTGCCCAATTTAATAAAAGCTTGGAGAACTTTAAGCCCTGTACGCCTCCTGATTTTTAATGAAAACCCATTGAAGAGATTAGATATTTACTTGTAATCTCTTTGGTAAAATGAATAGATGTCTTCATATTACAAACCACATCTGCATAAAAACACCTATGAAATGCATTTTTCTTTATCCCTACTTTATTTTCTTCCTGTTTTAACAGACAAAATCTGCTCAGTCTGATATTCACTGGGGACATTTGTTTACACTGGGAAATGGAATGCTGTCTGGTGGTTAGAAAAAAAAGTTGTTGGGTTCGGACTCCTGGCTTTTCCTTCTGACTCTGGCACTGATTTACTGGATGACCATGGGAAAAGTCACCTGTCTGTTCCTCAGTTTAATCCTCTGTAATGCAGAGATGAGATTTAGCTACTGCAAAAGGAATTGAGGCTAAGTTCACTATAGTTTATGAAGCACTTTGAGATCCATAGATGCAAAGTGCGATGGTACAAATTTACTAGCAGTTCCTTTTGGAACAATTACTGCACAAAGAACACAGGGGAAATCAGATTCAGAGATATTTCAAATAGTTATACAGACACTAGAAATGTATCAATTCTATTTTACTCTGGGTATGTCTATGCTACCTGCCGGATTGGCGGGCAGCGATTGATCCAGTGGGGGGTTGATTTATCATGTCTAGTCTAGACGTGATAAATTGATCCCTGAGTGCTCTCCCATCGACTCCTACACTCTGCCGCCGCGAGAGGTGCAGGCGGAGTTGACGGGGGAGCGGCAGCAGTCAACTCACCGCGGTGAAGACACTATGGTAAGTTGATCCAAGTACGTCGACTTCAGCTACATTATCCAGTGTAGACCAGACCTCTGAGAAAAGACTTTAATGTTTTCATCACTAAATAAGTGTTCAAGGACATCCCTCTTCTGGAGTGATCCAAAGAGCTGATAAGCAGATTCATTATGCTGACAGGTGTCTTCCAATAAGACATGGAATCAGTGATTCTGAATGGGAGCTTGAGGCTGTCACCATAATAATATGAATTTAACACTTACAGGCCCAGATTTTTCACATGTGCCCTTTTGTACACTTGGGTTGGGTTTTGCACATGCAGAACTCAATGTGTACGAGTGAATTGGGGTTGCATGTGTGAGGTATGCAGTAAAGTGCACTTCTGAAAATCTCTCTCATGTAGTTTCATCTGGGGATCTCCAAGTGCTTTACAAAGATGGGAAAAGTACTAGAGAGTTTAAACGACTTGCCCAGTGTCACTCAGCAATTCAATTTTAGAGTTGGGTGATAAGATGGGTGTCCTAATTCCTGCTGCCCTATTTTACTAGATCAGAGGTCCCTAGGGAGGCACAGAGTAAAATTTTTGGGGGGCAGGGAACTGGGACTGGGGCCAAGACCAGCCCCCACAGGAGGTGGGAAGGGA
The DNA here is from genome assembly GCF_003597395.2 of Chelonoidis abingdonii. Taxonomy (NCBI): domain Eukaryota; kingdom Metazoa; phylum Chordata; order Testudines; family Testudinidae; genus Chelonoidis; species Chelonoidis abingdonii. The sequence goes on along the minus strand of NC_133782.1, from coordinate 15,774,565 downwards.
GCACCACCCAGCTCCACTCCTGACAGCCTCTGCCTCCTTACCCCTGTCTATGTCCCTCCTCTTGGAGCTGCGGCCCCACTTCTGGCTCCATGAGGGAGAGGGGATGTGGATGGGGTGGGGGAGGGAGGAAAGAATTTTGGGAATAACTGTACTAGATCATGAAGCTCTAACATATCTAAGGCATCTAGAGTGTGGAACTGGCTGTTTCTTGCCAATGTTCCCACAGCTAGAACAATTTATAGACATTTCTTTATCCTGAACTTGTTTGTAAGTATTTAAAATAGCTTTATATGTAGTGCAACTATGCAACAGAGATACCAGTGTAGTATGAACTAGGGTGACCAGATGTCCCGATTTTATAGGGACAGTCCCGATTTTTGGGTCTTTTTCTTATATAGGTTCCTATTACCCCACTCCCTGTCCCGATTTTTAACATTTCCTCTCTGGTCACCCTAGTATGAACTCCCAGAATCTTACTGTGAGGTACTGTTTTGTGAGGCATTCAAACTCTGTAGAGGAGCTGAATTTGGAATCATCTTCTGTTGGAGATATGGTAAACTACTGATGTTATGAAAAGGTTAATTTGGCAGAGGCAGCTTCTGGGAGCTGCTAGGAACAATAATATGTCTTCGGGAGAGGAGCACCCAGCAAGAGCTTGTTCTCCTGATGTAATGGGCCTTAGCTTCACAGTTGAGCTCCAGCTCTGAAGTTCAGAGGTGAACCCCTAACCTCATTAAGACCAAGCTCCATTAAGACCAGTGGGAGTTTTGCCATTGATCTTAACAGGATTTCACCCCTAGAGCACTTGAGTCCACATTTTTGATTCAGTTCTTTACAGAAATGAGGGCAGGCTGTGAAATTTGGCATTGGCTCAGGACTTGTATAGAGTCTGCTGAAGTGAGGGAGTTTTGGCCCCTGGTTTTGGTTTAGGCCCTTCTCTTAATACTTCTAACTTCAGTGTTTCTCAAACTGGAGTCGCCGCTTGTGTAGGGAAAGCCCCTTGTGGACTGGGCCGGTTTGTTTACCTGCCCTGTGTGCAGGTCTGGCTGATCCTGGCTTCCACTGGCTGCAGTTTGCTGCTCTGAGCCAATGGGGGCTGCTGGAAGCAGCACAGGCCGAGGGACATACTGGCCACTGCTTCCAGCAGCTCCCATTGGCCTGGAGCAGTGAACCGCAGCCAGTGGGAGCCGCAGTCGGCCGGACCTGCGGACGGGGCAGGTAAACAAACCAGCCCAGCCCGCCAGGGACTTTCCCTACATAAGCGGTGACCTCAGTTTGAGAAACACTGCTTTAACAGGCATTCCTGCACTGGATATGAGGGTAGAGTTCTGCAGAAGAGATTAGAACTTTTTATCATGTACTTCTAAGTTAAACTCTTGCTGCAGTTTTTCTTACTTGTCACTTAACTGTTAATTACTTGTGCTCCATATTCTGTGGTGATCAAAACTTGGCTGTTACACTAAATCTAATGATAGAGCATGTACCCAGAAATACAGAAACCTCTATGTCACCTCCCCTAATTAGGCAGGTGGTGACTCTCAATCTGTGGCATAGGTACCGACTTCTACTGGTGCCGGTGGGTGCTCGACCCCCCCCTTTGCCCCCCGGCCCCGCT
>NC_133782.1:15758748-15772893 GCF_003597395.2 Chelonoidis abingdonii | reverse complement strand
AGGGGTTAAGATATGGGGGCGGGAGGGTGGCAGCGGGGCGGGGTTTCAAAAGGGGGGTCGACAAAGTCCCCACCCCAACTCCGCCCCCTCTCTGCCCCTATTCCTACTCCCTCCCAAATCCCTGCCCTGGCCCCGCCTCTTCCCCCACCACATTCCCACTCCTTCCCCCTCCCTCCCAGAGCTTGCTACAGCTGTTTGATGCAAGTGCTGGGAAATAGGCAGAGGAGGAGGTGAGGTGGGGTGAGGTGTGGAGCTTGGCTGCCAGTGGGACTAATTTTTCCCTGTGGGTGCTCCAGCCCCTGAGTATCCATGGAGTCGGCACCTGTGATCCATGGGACTATTCTGAGAGTATGATACTACTGACTATGAGTAATGGTAGCAGGATTGAGCCCTTTCACTTTCTTTGCACTGCATAGTATCCTTGAAAGAAGAGCTGCTCAGATTCAGCTGTCTAGAATAGATTCTATTGGAAATGCTGTATGTGTCCCTAAGTGAAATATCATTCATGCTCCAGGCTGAGAGGCAGATCCATATTTTGCTGGTTGAAAATGTTGATGACTAGTTTCCATGTTCCAGGTGTAATTCATGGACTTGTTGCCTGAGAAGTTTTTATATCCAACCCTAACACAGTCTATTAAGCCGGAGGCAAATGTAAATGATAAAAAGCTGCTATGTAAAACCACATTAAACGCATCCTGTTACATGATATAAACCAAATTTTGTAGCTGCTTAAACTTAACACCTTTTTTATTTCTCTAATTTCCCAGTAATTTTAAATCTCTATCACACAAGTTGTTTTTATGAGGTAGGAAAATTTATGAATTGTACCTCTTGTATATTTTAATACAAATATTATCAGTGTCAAAATATTACATGGAATAATGTTATTAGGATAGATATTGATCTCTAAATATGTTGTAGTTCAGAAGGGAGCCTCCTTTTATATCCACAGAATTTTTTACTCCTAGCTGAATTGTGTGTGAGTATTTGCCCCTCAGCTTGCTTGTAGGCACTAATCAGGTAGCTAGATATGCAGCTACTTAGACTTAAAGACCTGCAGGGTGATTTGCAAACACAAAATTGGAAGGCATAAATTGCATCTACAAAAAAGGAAGCTGGGCTTCAGGGTGATTGCAAATATACCCTTCAAATATGACTCCAGGTATTAAGACAAAATCTACCTGCAGTAGTAGTTTTTCACATCCTTACCTTCAATAGGAAAAGCATGAATTTGGCCTTTAGTCTATTATCAATTCAACTGACAGCGACAACCAGGGAGAGCACGTTTTCTAACAGGCGCATTAAGAGAGATCTGTCAAACTGTACAGACAAGCGAGGTCTTGGCAGTGACACCAGCTACTAATCTGCTGTCATGGCCTTGGTTATAACAAGAGCTTTTTATTATTCCTTTGGGGCAGACTGGACAGCTGGGTACAGTTTGCCATGTGAGAACCATGTTAGGGACTTCTTTTTAAATGTACCTGCTGCAGACAAGCTTTCCGTAAGTTGTATTGTGTTCCATTTCCCTGATTTTTTTTTTTTTTGGTGGATAAATGCAGCACCACAGTATGTGATCTCATTCAGGCAGGCCTTTCCGCACCAAATCTGGGACTGAAAGCCCATCCCACCTATGTTAAAAACAGCTGCAATAAATATTCTGAGTGGATTGCAGCTGAGCAGCTATGGCCCTCTGGCTTTCGTTAAGGGTTACCAAAGACTTTTCTCTGTCAGGAATCCTCTTGCCTAGTGCAAGAGAATGTGAGTATAAATAACAACTTGTGGAGCTTCCACTGATTCCGAGTGAGAGTGTGTGCTTCAGCTTGGTGCATCTAGCTTTCTTAAAGAGGCCAGAAGGGGTGCGTGTGTGTGTTTTTAACACTTGATGAAATGCTACCAATTGAGAGCCAGGTTTTTACAAATTTTCTGTGCAGACTTGAATTTAAAAAGCAAGCACAATATCCATGGATGCATATAAACATTGCGGGTGCCAGTGGATATAATTAGGGCCAGATTGTGGCTTGGCTTGTGAAGCATTGCAAAGGAAGTAAAGGGGGTGTAACTGGCCCCCATATTTCCTTGTGCCAGCCAGCTACCTGGATTACGAGGAAGCAGCGTGGGTAGGAGATTAAACTCTTTGAACCATTTCTAATTCCAGAGCATTGCACTTCATTATTTGTAATTTTTAAGCACATCTGAATTGTAGCTACTGCTAGATGTGGAAGCAAAAGTCTCCCAATAGTATGGAGGAAGCTGTTTTTAGGTAGTTTTATCATGATCAGGAGTTTAAAAGTACTGGAAATCTAGCTCAGAAGCCTCTTTTTCTGAATTTCCAGATAGATTTTGCAGGCTCCATAGATTCAGATAATCTGAAGAAACATCTGAACTACATTCATCTTACCTGCACCACCTTACCTGAAGCTTTGGACACTTGCCCTAACTATCTTATGAGATTTGCATCAAGACCACATCAAGACTATATAGCCAGGGAGATCATCCATGCTTCTAAGCCTTGCTAAATGCCACAGAGTAGAGAGACCCGTGCTTTGGGGTGGTTTATTTCTGGCAAGATGAGAAGTGTTTCCATGTATTCTCCAGTATTTATTACACCTTCATATTGCAATTCTCATTAGCTTGCATTTGGTGTGAATCATGAGCCAGTTTCAGTGCAAAACTATTTATCTTAAGACATATGCAATGCACAGCACAAGCAGGATAAAACAAACATAATTTATAGCATTCATTAAAAATATTTACAGCACTACATTCCCCGATCAAAATTTTAAACACAGCTTTATCTTCTTTTAGAATTTTGTTTGGCATAAATTTAGATGTAATTTGTTGCTCATAAATGTGAGAAATGGAAATACGGCCTTGAATTGGATATCAAGGATTCAGATGCACTGCAGGTCTCCACTCACTTGCCCAAAGTCTGTTGTTACCCCTGTCTATTATTCTTCCAGTGTTTGGCCTCCTTTGTGGAAAAATAAAATGCTGTCAGGTTGCATGTGATATGTGGATAAATATCCATTCATTACTAGGTTAATACTTGCTTTCTTCATGCATGAGAATGAATTTAGTTAATGAGAACAACAAAACAAGAAAGAACAAAAGTAAAGTGTCCATGAGTGTATATCTCTTCCTTGCGTAAAAGGCTGCAGCAGCTCTGAGAACAAAATGACTCTGCACTCTACATATAGGCAGGGCTTTGAGAAATATGAAGATGCAATGCACCATGAGCAAAGGCATAGTAGTTTCAGAGCCTGTGTGCCCCAGTAAAGATAATTAAATTCATTTTACTTGTGTCAGACATTTGAAACCAAAGGCGTAAGTAAGTGGTGAAAAAGAGAATAAATTCCCCTCTCTTTGAACCCTCTCTTTGAACACCCTAAGGCTGAAAAAGAAGTGTTGAGATCAGTTCTGAATCCAGACATGGAGAGGAGGGTTCAGGTTTAACTCAGACAGGCTTCAGGTTCACTGGACATAGGGTTGCCAGCGTTGTATTTAAAAAATGAGGGACTGTTTTCTTAGCACCCCCACTCCATCCTTCCTCCCAATATTATTATTAGTATTTATTAATAAGTGGTCCTCCCTGACATTCATCAGGGGTAGTTCTTGCTGCTTTTTGTAGTGCTCAACAACTTCCGATCTTGTTGTACAGAGATGAAAAAACAACACCAAGATCTCACAAGAACAATAATTATCACAAAATTTTGGCTATTTCTGAATCAAGCCTGGAAAATAGGTTCTTTGCTTTTGGCCTGTAGAATTTTGTGTATGCAATACTTATATTAGACTGTTTAGCAGTTGTGTGCATTTCCCATCAGAAAAGTAACTAGATTTTATCATAGTGTAAAGGATGAGCATAGACCTATGTTATCTCTCTTATGAGTGAGGCACCCTCTCTATGCATGTCAAGTGATCCAATTTTGCTTTTTGAATTTTTCATTTACACACTTGTGCAGTTTCTCTCCTGATAACCTGCTGCTCTTGTCCCTAAATGATCAGCAGTTCTAGCCCTGAATAGTTCCACAAAATAAGCAATCTGTGCTACTTACTATACTCTACCTCTGTAGCCCCTGTGGTTTCTTTGCTGTCCTTACATTTGCTCAGGTACGGATTGTACTCAAGTTGTTCAGTGCTAGGGCGAGTAGATGTTACACTTAAAAAATGTTTCAAAAGAATATTCTTCAGGGAGTATTTTTTGTGCTTGTACCATTAGAGTCACTAGATTTGGGTGCCTATTACACCACATACTTGCTCCACATTTTGTGTTTCTCCTCCTACCTTTTTAAAAATCGCCCTCTCAGTGCTCTGCAGCATCACAGTGTGTTGCTGTGGAGATGACTGTGATGTTGCCCATGGAGACTGTGACTTCACTGACAGACTCGGAAGCAGAATGGAAACACAGAAAGTGGTTATTGTTTTTGTTTCAGCATCCAGTCCCTAATGACTTCATTCTCACAGTTGGCTGCATTCCCCAGGCTTTTACACCCTGAACTGGAATTAGTGCACCAGTGCCCTTTCTTTTCCCATGCAGTCTATGTTTTGGCCTATTTAAATATGTTTACGGTAAGCCCAAATGTAGTCTGCATAAAAACGCAGAGCTCGGGCATCTAGATACTGATTTTTACCTGCAACTGTTATTGCCCAACACAAATTTGTACAATTTGGAGGCTGAGAAGTTTTCTTGTATGTCTTCTTTGTAAAGGTCAGCATTGTTTACCTTGGGCTAAGAGCAGGCTTTTCCTGCTAATTCACACCACTGCCCAACAACAAACAAAGTAACTTTTTGCCCCCAGACCCACTGGATTGCCATGCAAAGCTAACCTGCCCCGGCCACCACATCTACTCCTCTCCTCTTCCACATTTCTCCTTGCTACCTTCAGGGTCAAATGTGATAGCACAAATGAGGCTTGCAGCATGACCTGAAGGGATTTGGCATTTGATGAACAGCTGAGAACCCTCACTGGGAATGCTCCATCTCCAGCCTCCTCACGTCTTAAACAACAGGAGTGTCTGTTCTAGTGCTTCAGGTTAGCTGCCTTGGTTCCCTTTTAAAAATGTTTATTATCAGAAGGCCAGGGTAACTGTTGCAGAGTGAATTATTTATTTTCATTAGATCCATGTGTGGAAGATGCAGGGAGTGAATTCCAGGAGAAAAGTGAGGGGGCTGGGATGGGGCTAATGCATCAGGCTTCATTGTCCATCTGCCTTTGAGCTCCTGGTGGAAATGTAATGCAATTCACAGTTGTATTAATGAGCCCCATCTGCACTCTGGGTGTCTTCATGAGAAATAGGTTGCATGGGACTTGTTGGGAGGCCATGAGGACAAAGAGCTGGCTTGGACAGTCTGTGGTTGGGCCCTGTGGCCTGTTCTGCTGGGACAGATGAGGAACTAAACCCTATCCTCTGATGGAATTACTGGACAGAAATCTCGGTGAGGAAACCTTTTAGTCTCCTCCTGTGGGCTATTTCGTGGCATGGGGTAACCAAGCCCTTAGATATATAGCTAGATGGTACTATCTTGAAGCTGCCATGGTCAACTGATGTTCTCTGCCAGGCTAAAAGAAGATCTAGCTCCAGTGACTAGTGAAATTTGTAGTTATACAAAGTTTTGTACGAAACTCCCAAACTGTATAAAATGACAAAGTTAGCACTCTAGAAATATAACATATTTCTTTCTGGCAATCTGGGAGCTCACATTGGAAACTTCTTGCACTCTGATGGTAATTGGGTGTCACTTGATTGCAGCTGAACTATGAATCAACTACAGCCCATGTTTAATAATGAAGAACTAAACCATAATTAGAAATGTACTTTCCAGTGCTCTGCTACAGATGACAATGATTATGTGGAGGAGATGGTGCCCATGGCTGCTTCTTCAGAAAAAAATCAATCTTCAGACCAGCTGACTTGACATGAAATGGAACATAATGCAAGAACTAATATTGCTCTTTTGTGTGCCCAAGTGCAGTCCTATTTCTGAAATCTTGTTTGAGAGGAACTTCCTTTCATAGCCACTATGCAATGCCAAAATAATCAGCAGGCATTATTGTTAGTAGGAGTGAAATGTGTGCTTTAAATCAGTTGTGAACATGGTACATTAACCTCAAGTGTGGATAACTGAAAACTGTATTTTAGCTCTCCTCAGTAAATGACAATGCCTGATATTAATACCTGGACAAGATATTGGGGGTGATGGAGGCCATGTAAATAATTAGATAGAAATAAAAAATGTATAATACCTTTTTAGATGAGATCTAACACTACACCGCTGACCACTAGTAGCCATTAATGATACCTTGGCACTTTGTGATAGGGTAGGGTGTGTTAGTACTCAAGCCAAATTCTTTTCTTCTTGGGTAAAGGCTTGACACTGAGCACATCATTGAAATGAATGAATGTTACACATTCTCAGCACACTTCAGGTCTAGAATTCCTCCAGCAGTTCCAAATGGTCCTGATAGTCCTCACTTCCTATCCTAAGCTGTTGTACGGTGATACTGTGTTAAACCGTTTCCTTATTCCACTCCATTATTTTATCATCTGCCAGCTCTAGATATTGAATTTTGCCCAGGTCATCTCAGCTGAATAGAATTCTCTTCCCATGAGATACATTCCACCTGAGTAATTGCAAATTCCAGACAAAGCTCCAAAGCTGATACTTTTCTAGATCTCACCATCTCAGTTCCTATTGTCCTTTGTTTGGTTTCCAAGATGCAGTGCTCTGCTATTTGGGTAGACAGCTCCATGGGAGGATTGTAGATCTGGACTCAGTTCCCTTATGACTTATGGGCCCCTTTGTTTCTTGTGGCCATTATGGCATAAAGGCAGTAGATCTGCTTCTGCAGAATAATCTTAGAACAGGGGCGTCTCCATCTGGCACAGTATTGATGCAGCTGGCTATACACAATACAGGGCAATGAAACAGGTGTTCTGGGTCATGACTGGGTTAAGGGGACATGGCTGGTACACCACTGCTATTCCCTGCTGAAAAAATGGCCCTGAGGGGCCATGGACTACTGAGGCCTGGTCTACACTAGAAAATTAGGTTGGTTTAATTATATCTATCAGGAGTGTGAAAAATCCATACCCCTGAGCAGAGGAGTTAAGCTGACCTAAGTCTCCATAGAGGGCGCTAAGTTAATGGAAGAATTCTTCCTTTGACTGAGTTAGTGCCTCTTGGGGAGGTGAATTACCTATGCTGATGAGAGATCCCCTGCTGTCTGCATATGTCGTATCTAAACTGAAGTGCTACAGTGGTGCAGCTGCAGCATTGCAGATGTGCCGCTGTAGCATTTAAGTGTAGATATACCCTGTGTGTGTGTTTAGAGCAGCACAGAGGCTGGCTGAGCAGATCCTGGACAGCCACAGGTGCAGTGGAGAGGTGCAGTGCACTGGTCAGAAAATGCCCCATCCTCCATCCTGGAAAGTCTTAATGGAGATGAAAAAAAGGGATATTTCATGGAAAAAGCACACTGAATTTTTCAGGTTTTGGTCAATTTTTTTTTCTAGTTTTGGGCGTTCAATTTTCCACTGAAAAATCAATTTTTTTTCAAGGAAGCCGGATGCTTTCAGAAAACATTTGTTTAGCTGAAACCCAAAGTTTCCATCAAAAATGTTTTGGTGGAAAATTTTCAACTAGCCCTATCGTCACTTTGCCTCTCTCTGAGTGCAGGCTGGCCAGAATAGACAACTGAGTCCTTTAACTGCCTCCATCTTTGTCTGTAAAGTGCCTGCTGCACTTTGTGTGTTGGATATGTAAGTAATAGTAGAGACAGAGTACCATTTAATTAAAAAGAGGCCTTGTTAGTTTTTAAGGCTTTACCCACAACTTGTATCAATCTACAGGACCTAATACAGTGATTAAAAATGTTAAGAGTACTAGATCATGTTTGACCTCTGCAGGTCTTTAATTTTGTCAGAAGAATTGGTTTAATTGGCTAGGTTGTTTGGCACTGATTAACTGAAGATTGCAGCTCTGATAATCAGCAGGAAGGGACTCGGGACTCAGTCTGGGGAATTTCATGAAATGCTGTTCAGTGGATGATAATAGAATGACACAGATGACACAAACTGGGCAAGGAGAACAGCAAGATTAATTTACTAAAACTGGCACTTTATGAGCCATTGATTTATTGATGAGCTCCGCTCTGCTTGCTGAAGAGATTAGCTGGATTAGCTACTTTTAATTAGTCTTTCTGCCTTTTTTTCAGAACCAACTCATGCTTTGCTAAATTGCAGCAAATATGATTAAATCAGAAGAAAGGAAGGGAGCAGTCTTTTGACTTTAAATGCTTAGGGACAACACCGTGGTGGAGGAGAGTTGGCTACAGATATGCGTAGTCTGACTTTAATGTGGATTATATGGTTTAAATTTCTTTTGTTTCTTTGCATTCTACATGTTGAAACAGAGCAGAGAAGTATTACTCTGCTGAAGAGGGCACATCAGTGGTAAAGGATTTTGTATCTCCTAACTGAACAGGCCATTTTGGCTCTTTTGCATAATTCTAGTGTTGGGGTAGAAATGAAAGCTGCCATGGTATAAAAATCATGGCTGTTGCTCTTAGCAGTCCCTCTGGAATAATGATCTGATTTCCTTTTTAGGTAGTCATACTCTGAAAATGAAATTGGACTAAATCTGGAGATCCTTTATAAGTTTTCACTCAGTTCTTACTCAGTCAAACTCCCATTCAGTAAGTAAGGGTTAATTTAAATAAAGTATTGAGGGCCTTTGGGTTTGGCCCATCATGAAATTCCATATTTATTCCCTCTCAATGACATCCAGGTCCTGATCTTTTAACTTTTCTTTCTTAGTAGTATGTAGTAAAAGTAAAAGTCTTGCTTGCCTTACTTAGGCAAGTAGACACATTGATTTCAATGGGACCACTTGCATGAGGAAGGACTATGGAATCAAGCCCCAAATATGTGATGTCAGGATCTGAATTTTCTAACATCTGGCATTTGTTCTTCTGCCTCTTGTATTAACCCCAGTAATAAAGACTCCAAACCAGCACTGACCTTAGATGAGTGTTCTGGTGGTGACGCATGACGAGGAAAGAAATCCAGCTCCCCTTTCCATTAGTCCTTTGGGTCTGCAGTGTTGAGAGAAGTGAAAACTGGTTTTGTCAATAAAATAAATAGATGTGGATGAAAGAGCTAGGGGATGCTGAGAAAGAATGTGCTACTTCAACAATGTCCATTTTCTGACCACGAGCACAGTTTATAGTAGGTCTTGATGGCAGCAGTGAGTGACTGACTGTGATGCATTTGCAAGGGATTTCACACGGCTAATTTGTAACACTCTGTACTTGTTCTTTTGGTTTTCCACTGTTTCAGATAACGACTGTGAAAGGAAGGTATCAGCCCTCCAAAAAATGTTTGTGATCTTAACTGGCTTGAAGACAAACTGCATCCCAACAGAAGTCCCTTGTTCTCTCATATGATGTCAGATGTGACAGCGATGGATACTTTAGAAATGAGGATAATAAATGACAGTGTTTCATGAATGATGAAAAGGGATTTGTGTCACTTATAAACTGAGTGAACTCCAATGCTATGGATGTAAGTTTGAGCCGTCTAAGGGAAGGTATTTGTGTTTGCACATAATGCTATAGTTTCCCCCTCATTAGTAGCTTTCCTTCCTCTCTGAAGAAGGTTTCCAGTTATGCCTTTTGAGTGCTTCGGCATCAATATCACCGAATATACCCTCAGCTTTTAGCTAGGCGTGATCTTTCTTGGGGTGTCCAGAACTGTAAGTCACTCTGTCACCCTTCTGCTTTAGCAAAAGAGGAGCTTGTTGGTGCAACACTGTGTGACAGCTCCCTTTCACCCTAGTTTGTAAGCGTGACAAAGTTCTTAGCCTGCATGGCAAGGACTGGCAGAACCCTAAAGCTTTGTGTGCTTCAGTTCCTGAACTCTTCAAAAGCATCTCTCTGTAGCATCCAGCCCCTGTCCCTGGATGCCTTCAGAAACACCAAGTCTGCTGTCTGCAAAGAGACAGAATATCATTAGCTCAGCTGAGGACGCACACCTCACTTTAATATAGCAGCATGGAGATGAATTGATAATAAAACAAGAATAAGAGGTACTAAGCAGAGATAGGAGAAACAGAAAATGGTTGTAAATAAAAAATCAAATCTAATCATGCTTTTAGTGATGAAAAGTTAAAGCAACAGGCTTTACTCCTTGTCTTTTCTCACCTACAGCCAGTTCTTAGTGTCCCCAGCCCCCCACAGTTGGTGATCCACCATTTATCGAATACAAAGAGCACTGACCTCTCTGTTCCCTCCATGATGGGATAACAAGATGTGCTTTTGCTTCTCCTTATATTCCCCAAAGTTCACTATCTTTGTCTTAAGAGTCAGGATAACTCTGGGTGTCCTCTGATGTGCTGACACCATGCTGGTTCCTCATCCTCCTCATAATTGGTGTTTACCTCAGAAACAAATGAACCCCCCATTATCTCTGGCATCCCCATGTTCAGTTTACATCAGAGACGTTGGCAAATCAACATTCCTTTGTCTAGGACAAACTTATTTATCATCTGTGCCCCCAAAAGATGTTTTAGGAACATGTTTCCAGCACACATATATAACTCTTTACACACCATCAGTATGTGCTTTACCCAATGATATTAACACCTAGTGTGTCACCAGCTTTCATTTGATACTTCGTACATCATTCTTTACAGAGAAATACTATGACAGCAATAGGCTAGGTATGGTGAGTTACAGAAGAGTGAGGCCTCTGCCAGTTGCATTGAGGGGCTCATAGGGTGTCACTGGTTAACTATAGACATTAACTATTTCATTATGTAACATCCAGCTATTCTGGGATTCTGAGCACAGCTTAATTCTCCTCTTTTTGCCCCCATTATCTGATGCTGATGGACCCACCAAGTTGCACCTGCTTTCACACACACATGCTGAATTCCATATGGGTTCATATCTGCCCCGTGCTGAACCTTAGCAAATAGTTCAGTGAACCTGAATTAAGAGTTGAATTTGAAACCGAAAATGACACCACACATTCAGCTTTCTTTTCTGCTACACGTGCACGCAGTCACTTGTTCGACTTATGTGTACAATCACAACTACCTGTGCATTTGGCTAACTCTTTGTCATTCTGACCTGTGGGATATGGAGATACCAGACTGGATTGTGTCATCACAGTAACTGTGCATTCAGATCAGGTACATATTTGCATGTGCAGTTTAATACATGCAACTGAGCACACAGTTTAGCAAATCCAGCTTGGATCACTTTGATTTCAGAAAGACCTCTAATGGACCATTTAATCCATGGTTAATTTTTATAATCCTTTAAGTTTAAACTATCCTGATAGAGGAATATCCAGTCTAAGAGTTTGTGGGAGGTTTTCAGGGAAAGTTTTAGAGGTGATACCAGTATGATTAAGCTGCTGTAGTTATACTTGTATAACTCTCTTATTCTGACACTTTTATTCTGGAATAAGGGTGTCATTTTCATTTTAGTTTAAACCAAAGTGATGACAACTACTCTGAAAAAAGCCATTCTCTTATAGTGGAATAGGAGTATCCATGTTGGGAAGGGGGATGAGTTGCTAGATTGGTTGGTTTAAATGCACACCTTTGCTTACCCTGGCATAACTTTTCTGTGACAAACCCTTTCAATTTCCAGTTACAGAGTTCCATAACTGACACTGGCAGTCTCTTTCTTGCCCTAACTCTTAAAACATCCTTTTCTAATAATTAAACCACTCTTTCTTGCTGCATTTTAAATCCATTTATTCTTCTGTTTTCATTAACATGAACTTATTGGTATCTGTAAGGGAGTGATGACTCACCCTGTGGCACCTCCTGCTGCTGGCCCAGGGAATTAGCTCTTTCCACTCAGGAGCGCCTTCTGCAAGGCAGTGTCTCACCTTGCCGCTGGCCCCCGTGTCCCTCCCGGACCCCGGTGCCCCTTCTCTCAGGGTTCTGCCCCCTGCAGTACCCTGCAGTCTCGCTGTGTCTCCCCTCTCCGGGGAATCCCCAACCCCCTACCTCAACTCGCCTCAGTCTTTGGCTACTGCCAGTCACCATCTAGCCCCACTAACTGGAGTGGACTGCAGTATAATTGCCACTCATCACTGGCAAGGAGGGTTTGGACCTGCTGCCTTTGCCTGCCCTTGGGCTGCCCCTCTGCAACCCCAGTACCCTTCTTGGTCTTTAACAAGGCCTGCAGCCTGGAAGTTTTCCAGGGCAGAGCTCCTCAACTCCTCTAGCCTTCCCTCAGCCCTTCTTCAGCACCCAGGCCCATCCCTCTCAACCTTTAGAGAGAGACCATCTCCACCCTCACAGCCCCTTTACAGGGCCAGCTGCAGCCTGATTAGGGCCCAAGCTGAGGCTGCTTCCCCAATCAGCCTTTCCCCAGCCACAGCCCTCTCCAGGGCTGTTTTTAACCCCTCCAGGCAGGAGCAGGGCAGTCACCCTGCTACATTACTCATTTTCTTTGAAATGACTCTTTGGTAGTTATCATGCCTCCATTCTATCTTCTTCTCTCAATCAGATTAGTTTTTTGTACATAAATTTGTACTATTCAGTACTTTCCAAATCCCCAAGAGGTCTTCAGCTCATGATTTTTATTTGTGAATTGGAAAGTGCATATATTTTCACTTGTTCTTACAGCATTCACATACAGTGTCATTATTTCTAACAAAAACTATTTAGTATGCAGATTGCAGTGTAAAAGATATTAACTCACCCACATTGTTTCTTTAGTATGCAGTGTTACTTTACTGATTAGTACCACAACTAGCCTTATAGGCTTCAAAGTTTGTTTGCTTTATCTACATTTGCTTGTACTCAAATTTTTGTTATAATGCCACAAAAAAAATGTAGCTGCATGTCTCTTCAAAGCATCATAAGACACTAAACAGAGTCAAGAAAACTAGCAGCCCTGATTGTTGCACAACAGCCAGGAGCCCTGGATATAAAAGTAAACTCTAGCTAACCCATTTATTTGTTTCTCATCAGAATAATGGACTATATATATCACTGTTCTGTAACCATAGTAGTACTAAAGGATTAGTGTATGGCACAACAGATCTGCACTGTATGGAAAGAATATTTTTAAAGCAATTGTGCCAAATTGTGCTCTTACACCAGGACAAACCTGGAGGGACATATTACTCCAGATGTACACAAGTGCAGTGTGTCTCCTTCTCCTTACTACAAGTGAACTGTTTACGTTTCCTAACCCTTCGCATTTACTCTAAAGTAAGAGTGCAAAATGTACTGACAATAATTATAAACCAGTATAATCTGTGTGTGCATTTCAACAGGTTGACAGAGAATTACTTGACCCTGAAGGACAAAGGTGTGTTTGGAATGAGGGAGCAAGATTATTTTTGCTTTCGATTGTAATCAGGGCCGGCTCCAGGGTTTTTGCTGCCCCCAAGCGGCAGAAAAAAAAAGAAGCCGGGATCGGTGGCAGCTCCACCATGCCGCTTTCTTCTTCTGCGGCAATTGGCATCAGGTCCTTCCCTCCAAGGGATCCGCCACTGAATTGCTGCTGAAGAGTCCGACGTGCTGCCCCTTCCCCTTGGCCACCCCAAGCACCTGCTTGCTGAGCTGGTGCCTGAAGCCGGCCCTGATTGTAATTAATTTTTTCAACTCTTTAGTGACACCCCCGATTGCCTGATCTTCCTGCCGCAGGGGTCATGACCCACTCGTTGAGAAACACTGCATTAGTATAAAGGAGGGCAGAATCTGGTCCTTGTCTTATGTCTTGGTAGTGCATATAGCAATGAATACCCATGAGGACACATTCCAAAACATGGGGCCAAATCCTGAAGTTCTGACACAAATTTTATTTGCTGTTCACTCACTCTTAACTCAGAACCTGCATTTGAGTCTGACCCCTGAAAGTAAAACAAGGTGCTCAATTTTTTTTTACTGACTATGGGAGTTCTGCTTGAATAAGGACTGAATAAAGTCCTCATAGTTTGATTCAGTGAGGTTTGCCTGAGGCCATGGCTACACTTACATTTTTGCAGCGCTGGTAGTTACAGCTGTGGTCGTACAGCTGTGTAGGGCCAGCGCTGCAGTGTGTCCACACTTGCAGCGTTTGCAGCGCTGTTGTGAGTGGTGCATTGTGGGCAGCTATCCCACAGAGCACCTCG